>NW_013667688.1:34173-41194 GCF_000517525.1 Limulus polyphemus | reverse complement strand
CTATAATTTATCAAACATAGTAACTAAGCCGTATTTGGGTCTAAAAAAACGCAATTTTGAGCAGACTAAAGACACAACCTACCTCATTAAAATCTTGATTTAAAAGAAAGAAATTAAGCTAGGGGACATTCTGAGCTCCATTTGGTTATTCATGTTATATATAGAAGTGTTTATAAGGGAATGTTTCCAAAAATGGAATGAGGTGAGTGGGGTGCCACTGTTTGGTTTATCACATGAGCAATGTCTTAGAAAATTGAAAAGATAAGACCTTCTTATTTTATATTCTAGCTTATAAATATCTGTAATTCGTATGAAACTATAGACTTTGACTTAACAAACATCTAATTTGAACCAGTGCTGCATTCAACATGCCACACAAAAATCGATGTTTATCTGTGTTTTTTAATATTTACTTTGAAATTAACAAATTGAGTAATGTATAGTTCTAAAATTTGAATTGTAATCTACAGTTTGATACCAAACTTATTGACATAAATTCTGAAATAGTAGTTCAGTACAATTTTGAATGAGTCAACAAACAAGATGACATGGCCTTTCACCTGTGACCCGTATTGAAAGGGTTAACAGAATAACTTTAAAGAAAAGAATAGAACATAACTATACTTATACATAATGGTGAAAACCCCGCTTACTTCATTTAGTGGTAACATTGGCTGAAATCAAAATATATATGAAAACAGAGTAAAAATGGCTTTTTTTTTCCTGTAAACTCCCAGTGGAGCATAGGGCCGCAACAACACTCCCCAACGGAAGTTGTTGTTGCAGTTTCTTGTAGCAGGTTGGTTTTTACTGGGTGGAGTTGCTAGCCCCGCACCCAACCCTCCCCCTTTCTCATCCTGGACTTGGGACCAGGCAAAGGTGGAGGTTGGCATGTTTGGTGTGACTGGGATTCGAACCCGCGACCCTCAGTTTTACGAGTCGAGCGCCCTAACCACCTGGCTAAAAATGGCTTTAGTTATTATTATTATTGTTATGTAATAAATGTATGAAGAGTCAGTCCTATGTTTCTGGCATTACTTAATGGTATTTTATCTTTTTTAAAACGTAATAACTTTCACTGCCTTTTGTTATCGTTTAACTTAGTTTCTTTTGTACACAATTTCCATTACTTAGCAAAATGATCATTTAAGCAAGACACATTTTGTGTTGAGATTTATATACAGTAACTTTTACTAACCAAATACTTATCAATGGTCTTAGTTTTCTTTTGTGTACAATTTCCACATAGCTACACAATGGTCTAGCTGTGGTATTCCCACCATGGGTATAGAATCCAGTTTTAAAGCATTATGAGTGCATACTTTCCACTGATTTTAACTAGATTAGATGAATCTGTTATACTGTATTAATAAATGATATATTAACTACAAAGATGTGTGGTAAATTGAAGATACATTTTGCTCATTCCAGGTTAAGTTTTAAAGCATTTTACATCTATTATCTTAAACTGACAGAAGAGGAACATTATAGATTTCACTGTAACAAAATAAATAGAATCTGTATTAATTGATATTTTACTCTTTTTTCTTTTTTTTTTCTGTGCCCAGTTTTCAGTTTGTTTTACGAAGTTGATCCGTTTCACCCGATTTGAGGCTATTCCCACTTATTTTATTCTTGTTTGACCTTACCATCGAATAGCAAGAACTTCTATAGTGGTGCCATCTCTAGACACAGAAGAACAAGGTTCTATAACTAGTTAAAAATCTAAGTGATTTTGATGTGTGATTAACTTGATACATTATTTTATGAGAATTTAATAATCTTGCAGGTTTTTGGATATATGTATATAAAGTATAAGTTGTGTGTGATGGAATGAAAGAGGTACTGTTTATGAATAGATTGGATAAGTACAGTAGTTTAGTGTGTAAAAACAAAAAATGTGATATGTTTACTTTGAAACTGTCATGGACAATTAATTTTTTAAACCATATTATTCAATTCATTCTTACTGACATTATTATTATTTTTTCAATAAAAGTGTTTATACTAAACCAGGTTTGTTAAACAAAAGTAAACTAATATTGTTCTGACAGTTGGTATTGTTTTGTGATAAAGACAAATATCTCAAAGGAAAATTTCAATCAAATAACTAAGTACACACTTACTTGCGTACGTGTATATACATTTCTTTAACTTGAAAATAATTTCTAACTATTGTTAAGTGTGAATATTACTGGTGTTCAAAATGAGAACTAGAAAATGGCAATTTTGTGATACAAGTTAAAATTTATTTTTCTTTGACTAAGGTTAGATATGTAATGGTGATATGTACATAGTGGTTGCTGTAGGGTAAGATAGCAAGTAAACAAGGGTGCTAAAATTATTGGATACTATTATCTTCTTACAAACTAACTTATGGATGTTACAGTTTTTTATCTATTGAATGTGTGAAATTCTTAACATGTTTCATTGCAAACAGCTGTTGGGGAACATACAATTTATGTAAGTGAGGATGTCTTCTAGGACTATGGACCCTTTGTAACAAACTCACCAACAGGAATGTTTAAAGCTGTTTGTAACCAAGATATCCTGTGTATTATGAAAAGAAAATTACCTTACTTAAATATTTGATTTAGTATTTATACTTTAAGCATATACTATTTCATGTTTTAAGCCTGTCAGCTAACATTGCGGTCCAACAGAAAAGCTAAAAGTTTCCACAAATTTCAAGTTCAGGACTATTATTATTATTAAATCAAAAACCCATAGTAGAGGGAAAAAAAATATTTATCAAACAAACAGTGTTATGTCACCTAAACTGCCTTGTCTTCTTCCATATCATTTTCCTGATGACATTTTGGGGTCAACAAGAGCAAAATCAAGAGTCAGAACTCAACTTAAGTACTCTAACAAAACAAAAAAGGGCATCCTAAAGATTACATACTTCAACTAATGTTCTAAGCAGTCTTAAGTAAAGTCAGGCAAGTTTACAGGTTTCTGTATTGTCCATACAGAAACGTATACATGTATGCAGCTTTTACCTGTGTTAAAGGATAGTGTAAGTTTATAATATTGAGAAATCAGTCTGTGAGAATATCTTATAAAATAATAAATGATCTGGAAGAGTGAAATTCCTGACTATTTCTTTCATAGTATTACCATAAATATCTACTCAGAATGTCTTGAATATGATGCATTGTTTTCCTGTTCAAGCCCAAGTGAGAAATTGATTAAAGTTGCAAACCATTTTAACCTTCAGTATCCCAAGCTAGTTAATCAGTTATTCCATTTCCATAGTGATCAGTCAGAAGTGTCTGGTTTATAGTAGCCAAACAGGTTTTAAAAAATAACACTATAGAAATACAAATTTACATTTTTGTGTTATGCTGATTACCTCGTTCTTGTAAAATAAAATTTTAAAGTTTGAAAAAAAATTTAGTTATTAACATTTCCAAGGAAAGAGGCTTTATAAAAAATATTTTACTGAATGTTTAATGTAATATAAGATAGGTACTTGAATCAGTTGGATTTAATTGTTAAAAATTTCCAACAGTACTTGACCATGCTTTTGTTTACCGAAGAAGCATAACTACAATAATGGAAGTATGGAAACATTTTGTACCACAGTGGAAAATATGGTTCATTTTGAGCCTAGATTAGGTGATAAGAGTAGCATTAGATGGAACCACATTGAAAGTATACAAATATGCTGCTTACATTAGCATCTTATTTAATTTTTAGTGCATGCTGGAGCACAAAATACATCTTAATACTAGTAATAAATAAAGCCAAATTTTTCTTTAATTGGACACTCAACATTTCACTTTAAAGCTTCTTCAGGAATGTCCCACTAATCAATTGGGGGATGTGTTGACTATCAATACTCATTTCATAGTTCATAATGTATATTTTTCTGTTGAAAAACTGTTGCAATTGGTAATCAAGTAATATTCATGCATATTTTTGAAATGATTACACTCAAAAAGTGATGATCTCTAGCTTAGATACATCATTGATGTGTTTGGACTATGAGACCGTAGCCATGATTCTTTAATCAAGTTTCCAGATTTTTTTAATTCCATAAACACTAACATCCAATTCACAACAGGAGTATAGATTCCATTGACATTACTTTGACTGATAGTAACAATAACTTTGTTTCATAAATTAAAATAATTTTTTTCATTTCAACTTTTATCCCAAAGCTTTTAAGAAAGGTGCAATTAATGAAGAATTAAAAAGAATATTGTAATTGCTGTTGTCAAAAACTAAATGTTCTGAACTAAAATCACTCATCTTAAACAATGAATACCTAACTTTTCAAGGACTATGATTAAAAAAAAAATCAACATCACTCCTCCAATATAAACACAGATAAACCAAAAATGAAAGAAAATTCTACAAAGATACTACAATAAAATACTTTTACAGTACCTTTAACTATCTTCAAAAAACCTGAACTGCAGATTGAAGTAAACTTGCAAAATCTTGGTACATTACAATGCAATAAAGCCAACTGTCTTAGAAAATCAAGTTTACGATCTTGCTTCCAGTGTTATCAACCATTATACACATATCTGTCACCATATGCACACTGGTGAAACTGGAAGAACCCAACACACAATGATAGAATATTTTGACTTTTTACAAACTACAACATGAGAGAAGAGACTGGAGAACATTTTGTAATAAAGTCCTAGAATGAATCCACCATTCTCAGTAAAAATCCTTATCAAATTCACAGATAAGAAATTTAAAGCTCTTCCCAACAAACTATAGATGAACAAAGACAAAGGTTGCTATTTATACATTTTTTTTTTAATTTTTTATTAATTTTCATAGGTATTTGGTTCATTGTAGTTAAGTTATATTTTCAACAGTTGGCTTTACATACTATAAAATTGATTATAATTCATTATTTAAACCAATTTAAGCTTTGTATTGTTAAGTAGGGTTTCTGCTTCAGTGAAATGTTCATGAAAAAGCTGTAAAGTAAAACAATGAATGTCGAGTTAAAGAAAAAAATTCAAATTTTGCATTATAAGGTCATTAATATCTATTGTATACATCTTTTCTCCTCTTTAGAGCATGACACCTGGCAACAGGCTGCCATAGTTTGATTAAAAGTGCATGGAGTGTTCAATCAGAAGAAATTCACAATTCCATCAGGTTGCTTAGGTTACCTTCTTCATATCTGTTTAGACCTAATTTCCATCAGCAATGTTATTATCTGAAGTATGGGCAGGCCAAGGGAAGAGATCCTCTTCTTTTGATACTAGCCACATGTTTAAAGATATAAATCATTGATGAATTAGGTGTGTTTTTGGAATAATGCCACAGTGTATCAGGTTTGCTGTTACTGCCTCATCAATTTACACTAATACAGATCTCTAAAGGAGGTGCAAATCAAACTTGGGTGCATTGGGTGAACAACACCCTCTACTAGACCTGCTTATTCTATTCTTTGGTTCCATTATTCATTTCAGCTTTTTTTGCTTGGTGGCCACATTTCCATGAAATACATATGTTGAGGCCACACTGAGAAAAATTTTCTTACTGTCTCTCCAAGGTGACTTGTACACATGTACTCAGTGTGTGTGAAATACTTTATTAATCCCAAGGAAATTCAAAGAACACCACTGTGGCGGTTTTCACAATACTTACCAGCTTGTAAATTCACAGCAAAAAAGCATGACAAACAGTGTCTTAGAATTTGTTACAATCTGCAGGAGTATGAATGATTAGTTCAACTATTACTATTATAGTAAAAATAATGAATTGGAATAATGTATCTTGATTTAGGAGATATTTAAGTTCCAAATGGTACTATCTTTTGGTAGTTTTTTTGAAAAGGTATAATCTTGTAGCCATGTTTTTCCTCAGGCTTGAGCTTGTTCAATGTAAAGTAATAAATATTGTTTGTCTCATTCAAAACTTACTCTTTAACCTCACTTGAGGAAACTTAAAACACACTAAGCATTCCAAAAAGTGATTTAAAAAAAATTTAATACACTGTTTAATGTTAGATATTCCATCTGTACCTAACCAAATTAGCATACTATTAATTAGTGATTTCTTAGAAGCTAGCTTTACCCTTTTGTAATCTATGTAAATTAAAGGGATTCTTTCAATGCAATTTTTTTTAATTACTGTTGAATCAAACTGTGTATGTGTTCTGGTATTGAGCTGTTCCAAATGTGCCATAATAAGTAACCTACATAACAGTATCACAGTGATATTAAATTTCTTACAATGCAAACATCTTTCATTAACCTCTTCCAATGCTTATGAGCAAAGTCTATTACTAGTTCAAATACATTGAATGTTAAGATTCTGTCATATTTTTTGATAAACTACATGAAATACTAAACTTGCTATTACTTTGTAATGAGCAATATTTTATATAATTTGTGCTACCAATAAACCATATTTTAATTACAGTAAACAACTAATGTTGTCTCCAACTCTTTCAACCCAGGCTCAGTCCCTGAGACTGACCTGGTAACCATTTTGTGCTTGTTATAGTTTTCATGCTATAAGTTTTAAATGAGTAAGCAAATGTTAACGAAATTTGGCAGATTATCAGTAAACATTACAATGCTTTCATACACAAAATATCTAATTTTTTATTAAGTCTTAAGGTTTCTAAAGCAATGTTTCACTGATGCCTTTTTTCTTTTTACATCTTGCCTGTCTATCATGCAAAGTAATTTTCATATTAAGATTAAAAATACTTTTATGCATCGGAAAATTTCACATGCAAAATCTTTATAATGTCCAGATAGTTATCAAACGTTTCTTAAGAAAAAACTATTTTATCTGTTATTTTCAGTAATTAATCTCTGTATGGGTTTGGTAAATTTGAACAATCTCACAGCCACCAGAAAAAAATTAGGAAATAAATATAAATTATGCCTCTTTCATTCTAGAATGAACATGGAAACATAAATCTTTGGACGAAATAGCTTAAATCTCATAACATTATACATTTATTACTTTATTATATTGACCTTTCACCAGTGCCTGGCTAACAACACAGAAGTTACAACGATACAGATAC
>NW_013667688.1:23263-33492 GCF_000517525.1 Limulus polyphemus | reverse complement strand
GGAGACATTGAGCTTCTGATTGGTTATTCATGTCATATATAGAAGTGTTTATAAGGGAGCATTTCTAAAATTGGAAGGAGGTGAGGGGGGTGCCACTATGTTTGCTTTATTACGTGAAGCAATATCTTAGCAAATAGAAAAGATAAGAACTTCTTATTTTATATTCTAGCTTATAAATATTTGTAATTTAAGTATCTAATTCGTATGAAACTAGACTTTGACTTCACAAACATCTAATTTGAACCAGTGCTGCATTCAACATATCACGTGACACACAAAATCAATGTTTATCTGTGTTTTTTTAATAGTTACTTTTAAATTAACAAACTGAGTAATGTATGGTTCTAAAATTTGAATTATAATCTACAGTTTGATACCAAACTTATTGACATAAGTTCATGAAATAGTAGTCAATACAATTTTGAATGTGAGTCAACAAACAAAATGAAATGGCCTTTCACCTGTGACCCATATAAAAAGGGTTAATGGATATTTACAAGACATTCTTTTCTATATACCATGTGCATCTCCTTCCCCTCCATTTTTTCATAAAAACCTCATCGTAGTCATGAAATAGTTAAGAAGGATCTCAAAGTACACTTAATGTTGAACATTTGGTATTTTATCATAACCTATTTCGTATGCCATGCTTTTTGTCAAGTGCCTTTTGTTAACTTCAAGAAACAGCTGTCATATCTGATGAATGTTATGAACTGTAATTAAACACAAATTGTATTATTTTATAAAATATAGATACCTGAAATAATGGATGGAAATTTAATTACAACTAAAGAGCATGCAAGTTCTTAACCTCTTACAGTATAAGATCAACACCCAAATTAGACCAATACATGTCACAGTCAATAAAAGAACAGTCCCAATCTGCTGCCCAATATATGTAAAACAAAAGAAACTGGCCATAGAGCTACATAAACCATGAATAAAAAATCCATGAAGACAGTTTAAACTGAAAACTAATATAAGATTATGAACCAGTTTAAAAACAGGCATAGAACATACTACTGTGAAAAATGTATTATTCCCACCTTCTCTTAATTTTGCAATATATAAATTCTTGTTATAAATTTAAATTATATCACCATAAGTGGGAAGTTTTTGATATGATTTATTGTCACTGACCAATCAAGAACCACAAAGACAATATTTTCTAACCAGATAGATGTTTTATTGACTTTTCTATACAGACAAGCTTGCTGGATAAGGTGATGCTGAACTAAGAATCATTAACCTCATTGCATTATGTAAACAAAGAAAGAGCAATAGGCTCTGTTTATCACGAATGAGAGGAGATCTACATCAAAGACAAATCAAATACTAGAAGACAAGTCTATGCTACAAGATATAAATAAAAAAAAAAAATTTTTAGCTCTGCAGTTTCCTCGTTAATATACACATACACGTATCAAAGAAGAATCTAATGGAAAAGTTCAACACTGGAGCACATGTATGGAAGAGTTAACTTAAAAGCTAAGAAGTTCCTACAGTTTTTTGTTTCAATTCATTCTTTTCACAGTCACTTGCTGGTTTTACCAATACTTATTTCACCAGGCTCTAATAGGTTCTGACCAAGAAACAGTCTAAAGATTTATCACAAAAAAAGGCCCACTTCATACAAGAAACGGCACACACATTTACAGTTACAGTGGTCATAGTGGCATCTGTGGGTTAAAAAATCACCTTGATCAATATTTGTCACAGTAAGCCTTAATGGAATCTTCTGAAAGGATGTTGATGAGGGGAGCTACACAGGCTGGTGGAATGATGCTACCTGTAAACAACGAAACAAGTTACTTTTTTGGTCACAAAAAATATATTACTAACACCATGCTCGTGTTCTCATATTAGCATCAGTCTTTTATATATGTACGTATGTATGCGTTTTTTGCATACATACATATACACATCTATGTATTGTAAGCACTGTAATATTGAAGACAGGTTCAGGTAAGAGATAAGACTTAGAAGTTTTACTGGACTATTATTATTTTTATCTTTAAGATGCATTCTTCTTGTAAAATACCAAAGATGTTGAAGTATTGCAATACCCCAGTAAAGGCACCATTTCAAAACTAATGGCAATGCAGTTGAAATACCTTTTTGGCAACTGTTTGTTTTCAAATAATAAATAATCAGCTATACTAAATTACCAGTAAATTTAAAGATTTTTCTCTGCTATAAGAATAGAAAACTTTCTATACATGTAATTTTATTAGTATGCATAGTTAAAACTCCTTGTGATGGGTAATGATACAAACTTCTCAGTACAAAGTGACATCTTGCTTTATCAAATACAATATTTTGGCAAAAATAACCTGAAAATCACACCAAAACTACCAGTTTCACACATTCTTCATGACTAAAACTACATAAACTGACAATTTTTTGTATCAATTACTCAAGTATAATACAGAGTTCAAGTTGATCATGAACTAGCTCTATTAGACATCACACTTCCCATAACTTGTTTGCAAGTATATGTAAACTCACCTACTATACGTTGCCCGTCCTGTGTGCGTAGTCGAACAACTTGAAGTTTGGAATTGTGTGAACCTTGTACAGAAAGAAGTACACTTTCCACCTTGGGCCAGACGGCCAGAACTGACCCACTCAGAACATAGTAAGTTCGTCTTCTCAGTCCTATATCACAAGTCAAGCCCATAGTTTTCCGTCTGCAGCTTCCATACCTAGTTAATAATAATAATAATAATAAAAAAAGTTAGCTTTGAAATAACAACCTACTTTGTGATGTAAATTATATTATCATAATTTAATTTACATACTCAAGTGCATCACCCAGCAACTCAATACCTATACTCTACCTGTTAATTATATATTAGTGACAGCATGAAATGATCAGTTACAAGTCGTTCAAGCTCTAGACAACTATCAATTAACATAATATAAACATAAACCTATATACCTACATTTGTAAAAAAATGTCACACAAACAACAGGTTTTTTTTTCTACATGTGCCTTTTAGAAACTAATATACTCAATATTTGTGAAAATTAGTTAACTTAGGAAGTTATGCAAAAATATCTTCTGAATCTGTCCCTGTACAATTGCTAAAAAAAAAGAAGGTACATTTACCAGAATTGATGACTACAAAGATTTTCTGAACCTTTGTAGTTGTCTTCCCAGTGGGGTTTTGCATCATCCGGTAACACCTAATGAGGATTAGATCAAATAAAGTAACTCAACAGGCCAAAAAAAAATTATAGTTCATATAATCAAAATTGTAGGAACCAACAGGTTAGAAAAAAGTGAATATCAAGACAACCAACAATTTGAAACAGTTAGAATGAACAAGTCAAATAATATGGAAAAACAAAACTAAGTTATTTCACATAAAAAATGAATAATTAAATTGTTGGGAAATATTGTAAGTATATACAATTTCTAATATAAAAATTCTTAATTTATTTTCATATTTGAAAGAAACTACAGGATATTTTCAACCCACCCGCTTGTATTTTGATTTCAATTCTGACAACGTTTCTTGTTTTGCTTGCAAACCAGTGTTGGGTCTATACACTCTAAAGGTTACTTTCTTCTCACGTTTATCCTTTAGCCTTTTTGCAGAGTCACAAACTGCTAAAATAGCTGTGTAGTGGTCATTTCTTGCCTGAAATTAAGTTTCGAACTTTGCTTAGAACTCTTAACATAAATCTTTACATTTAAGATAGATCTACATATAATATTATAAGGTACATTGTACGACTGATTCAAGGTTTTTAATAATTTCTGTTCATGACAAAAAATATTTTTACTGATAATTAAAAATAGGAATAATTTGGTATAAATTTCAAATAGAAATTACACAAACCTGTCGACTAATGTAGAAACCTTCATCTTCTCCTTCAAGTTCATTCCACAAATTTGATGCTGCCTCCCAACTCATTCCTCGCTCAACAGCAACCTGCAGAAGGAAATTTCATAAGTATTTACATGCATTTTAATACTTTTCAATTTCAAACTTTAAGATTCCAAAGTCAAATCTTCATAAGTTTTTCAAATCTTCATAAGTTTTGGAGCTTGAAAGTTATTTCATAGACAGTGGTCCTATAACTTATCAAGTAAGTTGCTCTCAAAATATCCATTTAAGTATTAAACTTTGTGGTGTAGCCTATAATAAAAATCATTTTACAAGGTGTGATCATTCTTTCCAAAGAAATGTTTCAAAGCAAAATTATACTTTTCAGGCCTGCAGATGCACATGTATAACACTTTAATATTTCAACTATTCCTTACAATTATTACCCATTTAAATTACAATCCAATTATAACACTTATAAATATGGTAACACATTGCAACTTGATGGTAGACAATAAAACACTGCATTTCTATTCATACAAGAATATTTGTTTAAATTTAACATCAAATATAATGAATTAGAAAATTATCACCACTTAAAATAAGATTGACTGACCAAGATTAAAATACATTACTAACTGGCATAGTTAAGTTGCATGGTTTGCATACATATGCAGTTTCCCAGGTCAGAGGAACACAGAATTTGTTTTACAACTTTTCCAGGATTTTGGATAATTTGTAAATATCCCAGGTTTGTGGCCAGCCTGTATTATTAACATTGGTTTTGATTTTTTTAAAACTAAAATTGCCAGAACAATATAATTTGTTTTACTTTCTAAGCATACATATTATATGTATTAAACTAATAACCCCTGTACACTTTTTAGTTAGCTTAAACCATTTTTTTCTGACAATATACAATGAATATTCAATTCAGAAAACAAAAAAAATGTATGGTAATTGTAAAACTCATTTATATGATTATACCATAAAACCATATTTCACTATTACAGGTAGTAATACAGCAGTTAGAAACAATACAACCCATTTTTTCAGTATATGGTATTTTAAAAAGGCTATATCCATTTGATTTTTATCCCAAAGTTAATTAGTATTTTGTTTTTCACTACATCTTTTCACATTGTCAAATCTTGAAATCTTAAAACAAAATGCATACTTCAATATAAAAAAACAAACATTCATTTACAGTGCTTCTCTTAAAAGACAAATATTTTATGTATTAACTGAATGGACTGACCCTGTATTGTAGAAGCAATGTTGACTATCCAAAGGTACAAAGTGTATTATCATGAAATGAGGCAAGCTTTTGGTCAGTACAAGTATATCATACACAAAAAATCAGATGTGTTACTAAAGAAATTTTTGTACTAAAAATGTTTCTGTGAAATGCCAAAGTTAATCTGATTGAGATTTTAATGAGTAATTTGGAATGCAAATGTGAAGAATGAAAATACTTTTATCTATTGTACATTTGCATAATCTCTTAAATGCACATCTAAAAGATTTTGCAGTATTCCTGTATATTCTATCTGGTATTTTCTCTCCTTTACCACAAACTGTTGTGAAATCAGCAATGTCAACTCTGACACTGAATGCATAATACCATGTTGAACAGCATTCTATACAAGGTTGAGACATGTACACTAACTCCCCCATCTGCACACAGAGGTTTAAGATAGTCTTGAAAAATTTTAGAGCATTGATAGAACATACAAACACTACAATTCAACAGAGCATTAACTCTTTCCACACAGGGTCAGTTGATGCGACAGATGTTGTAACCACAAAGTAAACGTAACTTTTAATATGCTTTGTATATTTTCATGAAACTTACCAAAGTTTCAGTAAACATTACAAATCTTTATTAATACACAAAAATCTAATTTTTTAATTAATTATTTTTACTAAACATTTGTTCACGAATATATGAAGACAAAGTGTTGACTGCTCCGAGTGCAAAGTGATTTTCATGTTAAGAGTAACAATACTTTTCTTCATCTGATAATTTTCAAATTTTATTTGCACAACCTCTAAAACATCCTAACTAAATATTGAACATTTTTTTCCAATAAAACTTTATATTTGATCTGTTACTTTCTCTACCCTAACTATATGAACTTGTTTGATTTGACTGACCTTATTACCATAAAAATATGAAATAAATTTAATTTACTCTTTTTTTTTCTAGCATGCCTACAGACTAACAGGAAGAAACTACAACTGTTTATCCCAAATAGCTTACAGCTCATAACAGTATACATCTGTTTATGCATAATTTTATTGGTTTATTATCATTTGAACCATATCTCACTAATAATCCCACCACACAAATTGTAAATCACTCAGTAAATGCATAGCTCAAGTTATCACGTTGAATGATGTAAAAAGTTTCTTGTGGGCATAACCCATGAAGAATTTGTATTAGTTAGTTTCATTATCTTACCTAATGTAAGGCAACTGTCTAATTCTTACATTTTAGTTACTTTAGTAATAATAAATAAAGAATATACTTGAAAATCAAGAAATATAGTACTTAACTTTGACCTCTTTTGTTTAAGCTTAATTTTTTATGCTAATGTTGCTAAGTACACTAAATAATTCACCTAGGAACCAGAATAACAACATGCAAAAAGCAAACAATGTCCTATAACTATCATAATTTTTCTGGCTTTTTAACTATGAGATAAAAGCCATTAAACGTTCAGCTAATCTTGTTCATGTGTTTCCCATGGGAATGAAGTTTGAACTGGAAGTGAAATAGACAATTCTTTGTATAGAAAACAATATAATATGTCATTTAATAGATTAAAGCATTGACTTTCTCTTGGTTATAAATAATACAGTATAAAACATCAGAGTGAACTACTAGCAACTTGTGAGATAGAGAATGTGGCAAGCGGGTCTGATTTTCTAGTTTATAGCTCCATAAACAAATAAGATCAAAGGCTATAAAAATTATGCTTTGCCTGAGTAATATCTATATTAGATTTACTAAAGTATGTATTCTCGGCATGGTGGTAAATCAATTAGAGAAGAGGGAAGAACTAGAGAGCAAATGTCACAATTTGCATACTAGGTGAGATTGAGAATTTTTTAAACATTTCCTTAAAAAATTAAGAGCTTAAAACTTGTATATTGTTAAAATTTGATTTACTAACTACACTTTAACGCCAAGTTTATTTGCGTATGTGACCACTCACATGTACTCATTTAAAGGCATTATAGTTTTGATATTACTAACTTTTAATATAGTATGTATATCTTCACAAAATTTGGCAAACATTTAGTAAACATCACAAGTCTTTCAGATGTAAAAAAAAATCAGATTTGCCCTTGAATATAGTCTTTTTTTGTGACTAGTCTGAGTGCAAAATGATTTTTATGTTAAAATTAAAAATATATTTCTTCATCTAAAAACCTAACATTTCATTTGCATAATATCTAAAACCTCCTAAATACATTTCAAACATTTATTTTCAGTAAACCTGTATATTTTATCTAAACTAACTATACAAGGTAGGTCAATTTGACCGACCTCATAACAAAAAAACAAAACAAAAAACAATTAAATAAATCTAAATTACCCTTATTTTCTTTCTAGAATGACTTCAAATTATAACATCAGACTACATTTGTTTATCCTAAGTAGCTTTATACATCTATTTATACTTTACTTTATTGTCCTTTGAACTGTGTCCAACTACTTGAGGAACATGGAGCTCATGTCATGCTACTGAATTACATTACCCACGAGCTACTCGTGTGTGCCTCATGAAACATTTTTATTATATTATTATTATTATTTATTTTACCTAATATAACTTTAACTAACCCAAGAAGATTCTTATTATTATATGTTGGTTACTATTATAATAATAAAGAAAGAATACACAAGAAGAGCAAGAAGTAAGGTACTTATCCAGGACTATTTTTTGCTGTCGACTGTCGATGACACTTAACCCTACTCTTTTATACTAATGGTAGTAATGTACCAAATTATTTTTATTTAATTAAATAATTCACCAAAGAACACAGAATAATCACCTGCAAAAAAATATCCCATAACTATCCCAATTTTTCTAGCTTTATAACTATGCAACAAGAGCTGTTAAATATTTAGCTATGCTCGTCAATGGGAATGAAGCTAGTACTAAAAGAGAAACTGAAATTCTGTGTCCACAAAACGTAATATAATACATAATTTGATAGATGAAATCCTTGGCTTTTTATTAGTTATAATAAATATCATTAAACTTAAGATAACTATTAACAAATACTGAAAGAGGATGTGACAGGTGGGTGTGTGGAAAGAGGGATCTGATGGCTCTGTAACCAAACAAGATTGAAGGCTATAAAAACTATGATTTGTCTGAGCAATGACAATATCATAGTGTAACTTACATTAAATTTCATACTTATTGGAAGGGTGGTGAATCAAGAGGAAAACTCTAAATAAAAAAAGCACATTTCTCACACTAGGGGAAATTCGGGATTTATTTGTAATACTGCCTTATAAAATCAAGAACTTAAAACTTGTGCTATTATAATATGGATTATTAGGTACAATTTAATGCTATACTAATTGGTATAGCATAAACAAATGATTTAATTAAATTTTTAACATAACTAAAAAGTCATGACATACACATTTTGACATACTTGTGGCAAAAGGGTTAATACAAGCTGTAAAATTGTTCTATACAAGGTATAATACTACTTCATGTCAAGTTACATTAGTTTTTATAATTACTGTAACTGTCATATTCACCATTGCTTTTACTTCCTTATTATCACTATTATGGGCTTTCTAGAATAATATCTTGCTTAGAATTTAATTTTATTACTTTTGGCTGTTCACTCTGTTGTAAAATAACAGGGGTTTAGCTGAAATTGTATTTGTTGTATTAAACAGACTTCATAGTATGTTTAGTTATTTTTTTTTCATTATATTTAAGTTGGTTATATTTTAACTAACTCACCATATTATTGCTATTTATTTTATGATTCTGTTATTCATTTAATTTGTTGTTTATTATTAATTATTACTTTATATCTTCACAAAGAGAAGTTTTTCCTAAACTACATGTACAAAAGCCAAACAATAAAAGGTGTTATATTAATTTATCTAAGACACGAAGCTACATTGCCAAAGCCAATCAACCCTTTCCAGTTCAGTGATCTTGTTGTTGTTGTTTTACAAGAACAAAATGGCAATAAAGTTTTGAAAACTTCTGTCTGATCTCTCCATTCAAATTATCTACAAAATAATAATAATAATGCAATTAACTGTTGGTTTTATCTTGTTTGTACATATAGAAAATGTAATAAATTTTTTGACAGGTTTTCTATGGAAATAGAATAAGATATTCTATGTTGTTTCTTTACATAACATTCATTAACAGTATTGGTTAGAATGTTTAATATATTTATTATTATCATAAAATTATTTTGCATTTTTAGCATAATACATGAACTTAGGATTAACCTAAATCTAAGCTCATGAAATACTGGAATTATGCCCAAAAGTATTGCTAACAGCAAGAGTACCCAACTGACAAAACAATACATCCTAATCTTTGCAAGTAAGAACATAAAAGTGTATTTAATTACATATACTAATTACTAGATTTATTTCTCTTCTGTGTAAGTAGCTTGCTTTGAACAGGAGCTAATATTACACATTTTACATGGTTTATAACATTACATCACATACCGTGTGTAGTTCTGTTCTGGTCAGCACTGTGGCATTTTTTCTGATGAATACATTACACTTTATTCTACAAACTTCATCTCCTGCTGTACCCATGTCTACAAGGTAAAAAATTGTCAACTTTAGTTCAAATACATAATATAAAAAGTAGTTTTCTAAATGTCCTAATTGTAAAGAAATCCACCATAAGATTAATGCTTGTATTGCATGAATATGCTCTTTTAGATTTGTTTTCTTTATCTTTAATTTTAAAATTTATTTTTAAACTGAAAAAACTAGTAGCTAAATATATTTTGCAAAAGCCATAAAATTACACAAAAGTAATTTTGAATACTACATCTTAACCCTATATCATATCTGATTTGTCTTGTTCAATTTTACAACACTTCACAAAAACTGGTATTTCTCTATACTTAATTTACTAAAAAATCTAAAATTGTGTTTAATATTTGTTACTTTAGTTTGAAATTTCCATAGTTATTTTTATATTGATAAAATCTTGTAAGTTCAAATAATAATACAAGTTAATGATTCATTAAAATAGCATTATACATAATACTTGTGTCTATATATATATATATATATATATGTGTGTGTGTGTGTGTGTGTGTGTGTGTGTGTGTGTGTGTGTGTGTGTGTGTGTGTGTGTGTGTGTGTGTGTG
>NW_013667688.1:0-23241 GCF_000517525.1 Limulus polyphemus | reverse complement strand
TATTATTAGTTATTATATATATTATTATTATATATATATATATATAATAATATATAATAGTATATATAATAATATATATATATATATATGTTTTTATATATATATATATATATATAGTGTGTGTGTGTGTGTGTGTGTGTGTGTGTGTGTGTGTGTGTGTGTGTGTGTGTGTGTGTGTGTGTGTGTGTGTAAATCACTAGCAGTGTGATAAACTAATAAAATTTAGGAAACCATATTTTCTTAATATTACACAATGTTTCATTTTACTTCTCCAATTGCTTGAACTTGTTTAATATAAATATTTTTTATTTCACATTTCTCAACTGAAAAGTCACAAAACTGCTGTAAAGTCAACGAACTCAGATATTCTTTGAATGTCTTAAGCATACCTTACTTCAGAGCTGTACTGTTGCTAAGCCAAGTTGTACTACAAGCTAATTCTGGGTTCTTATTCATTTGTGAAAATAAACGTAACATTCTAATATACATTCTACAATACTAATAAAGTATAAAGCAAAAGTAAAAAACTAGAACACACTATGAATTATTTAAAAAGCTTTTGTGGTGTGACTGATTCTTCACACCAAAACCTCCACCAGTTTTACATGATATCCAAGGCCAACAGCTATTTACACTGTTTTTATATTTACACCATTATATTCCTCGTAAACAGAGCTTCAAAACAAAGGTGCTGTTAGCAATTTGGCCAGTCCAGACATCTTTTTCGATACTAGAGATTACTGAAGGCCATATGAACACATTTTAAATAAAATTGCATAAGATTATCATGTTTATTGTCATTCTTCATACTTTCTTAACTTTGGAATGGGGAGGCAGGGGTACAGGCTCAGGGTTTTTGCCCCAAAATGGCTAGACCACTTCAATTTTGGCAATGACAGTCCCATCATGTGGATAGCAGATAACAAAGTAGATGGCCCATTTTATAAAAAAATGTATGAAGCATACTAAAAGTGTTGGGTTGAAAAAATCTCAGCTTCTACAAGTCAGAAAAAGTCCAAAAAAATTGGAATACAATGTTCTCTTCTAGTACTGATAAAGTCTGAAATGCAGGGATCATAAGCAAATTAAAAGAAATAAAAATTATTCATAGTTCATATATGATAGTTTTAAAAAACGTTTGACAGGTTTTTCAGAATTTACTGATAAAATGAACTCTAAACACATTATATCTATATATATGCTCACCCATGATTCCAAGGTCATAGCGCCCAGTCTTCTTTGCCTGTGAGATAACTTCTTCTAGAGTGTCGGTGAAATATTTGAACACTTTATTCTGTAGTTTAACTTCCATTCCTAAAATCCTGTTCAAGAACTTGCTCATGTTATAGGCATCTGAAATAGAAGAAATGCAAACAACAAATAATAATAAACAAATAACAGTCTCTTCAGTACAAATGGGACAATGCTAATGTGTGTCTATATATCAAAATAACTGTATATCACATTTCATAATAGATTGTATAAAACTTCTTGTTAAATGATTTATGATGTGAACACCTTTTTATTGTTCATAATTAACTTCACATAAAAAATATAATTTTTAAATAGTTCTTCCACATCCACTACAGACTAAGATATAAACAACAAACATTTCTTCTTTTATTCTACACTCAGTTTTTAATTTAAACAAATAACATTAATAATGTATAGCTTACAATTACAATATAAAACATACTGCACAACATGTTTGCACACTAATACCCAGGTATTCTGAATTTTTCCCTTGTGAATCTACTAGGCTTATATTTCTTAAAAACATGAAATTCATTGCTAAGCAGTCTTTTAGTTTATACTTTGAGGATCATATTTTTCTGTCACTATTTTTAAACTCAATTACTCATGGAAATTTTTGTGCTGTGTATTGTTTCAAGAAAGTTGCTAAGCACATACAAATTCAGTGGTACCCTAATTGAAGGTATCTTACTTTTCTGCATCCAGCTATGATTTATTCATGATTGCACTACTTTTTTTTACAGGCAATTGACATGCAGTACAAGGTTTTAGAAGTTTGTTAATTGGTTTGTGATACAATGAACTGTAAAACTACCAAGATCGTGGATCTGTTTTTAGCATACAGCAAACAATCAAAGGGTTTATGCTATTAAAATAGAAAGTTCTATGCAATATTACCTTTCTCGAGATTCTGATACCCTAAATAAGGGTCTTCAGTAGCAAGTCCAACTCCTACAAGAGCTTTTCTGACATCTATATTAATAAAATATACATTAAGTAACTATCAAATATTAGCTTTGTCCAAAATGTTTCTGCTACCTATAACACACTAGTGGCTAATAAACTACACTGCAAATGAGAAAACCAATTTACTATTGCATCTTAAATGTTTGAAAATTATCAAAGCAATGAAAAATTATTAGTTACAGTTGTTTATTCAAAAAAAAGGGAAACAAACCTAACTGAAAAATTGTTCAGAATGACAGTTCTCATTTTTACTAATGCTCTGCTTAGTACATTCTACAAAATCATTTTAAAGTACTGACAAAAAGCTAATCCCAAGCTGATTATTTAAAGAAACTAATTTACAGAGAGTGTTTCAATGCTAATAAATCAAAAGATCTAAGTCTCTAACTGATCTTCTTTTGATGCTTAAAATATAGTTTTTGAAGTAAAATGGGTTGAAATAGACAAATGGCTATCATTAAGGACCTTCACCTCATTTTTCTCATTCTTATAAATCAGACATTTCACTCCACAAATATATTTTGTCTTTCCTCAATTTATTTTCCACAATACTATAAATCCTTGTGGAATACTTTGAGTTTACTCACTTTAGTTTCTTTCAACCTGTTTCTGCCTGTAGAAAGTAGCAACACATGACCTTGTTTCAAAATCATAATTTCAACACCTCATTCACAGTTAACATCTTATTTTCTTATTAGTCTCTTGTTTTGTGATGTGTGACCTTTCAAAGCACAAATATTGTGCTTCATGTGAGAACAATTTCATTACAGCTTGAGTGAAACAACAAACTTTCTCTATCTGGTACTTAGAACTGTAAGACTTTAAGAAAACCAACTTTTCTGATAATGCTAGTACATATGGCTGCTATTTATGCTTAAGTTTCATTATCTACTACCTGCTAGCCTTCATGTTTAATTATATTTCAAGATGTTAAAAACTCGTTTATTCACAATAACACAGAATCTCTCCTTTTTTACATGACTTAATATCAATATCATTTATTTTAAAATGTCACTAACAATAACTGGCATGATCTTGTTCTTTACAAGTTCATTTAAGTATTTGGTCATTTTATATTAAGTTATATTATACATTTCAAATAAGACAGAAGTAACCCACCAGCAAAGAAGTCTCCTTCATAATCCTCAGGTGGTGGTACTTGTGGAATTTCCATTTGCATTATAGCTCTCATCATAGATTCTAAAGCTGCCCTTCCATACTAAAAAACAAAAACCACTCTGAGATCACTACAAATAACAAAAAAATTTTTACAGAGCTAATGTGCTAAATACAACCTTTCATAAAACAAATTTCTTATAAATTTGTAATCAATAAGCAAAAAAAAAAAATTTTCATGAAACAAACAGGAAAGGGAGAGATGCTCATAAAAAAGCAAATTAGATGATCATGAGATTGTACAATGAATAATAACTAGGAAAGGTATAATTATGCTCATGAGAGTAAGATATTGGTAGATGCTCACAAAGCTGAATAAAACCGATACCATTGTGGAAAAGAGATATATATGCTTGCGAGATTAACCCTTTTGCAACAGGCTTGGTATTAAAAACACAAGTTTGTATACACATTTGCACACGCTAAGTATTTGTACTATAACTTTTAACGCTGTATGTGCATCTTCACAAAATTTGGTAGACTTTCAGTAATGATTCCAAGTCTTTTGTACACACACACAAAAAAATTTTTTTAATGGAGTATTTTTACAAAAGATTTGTTTGTGAAAATATAGAGTCTGTTTAGTTACTAGTCTGAGTGCAAATTGATTTTCATGTTATGATTAAAACCTACTCTTCATCCCCAAATCTCAAATATCTCTAAAACCTTCTAACCAGATTTCAAATATTTGTTTTCAGTAAAACTTTATATTTTTTCTTGTATTTTCTCTACCCTAACTATATGGGGTCTGTCAATTTGACCAACCTCGTAACCACCATAAAAAATTAGGAAATAAGTTTAATTATACTTTTTTTCATTCTAGAATGACTACAAATTATAACAAATGTTTAGTCTAAATAGCTTAAATCTCATAACATTATACATTTATATATATTTATTAGTTTTATTATATTAACCTTTCAGTCGTGCCTGAAGATGCAATGACATGGCACACGTGCACTCATGTTACCATATCCAATAATATAAAACTGACCTTTAGACTTTACAAAGTGACCTGTCTTGGCTGTGTTTTAGTGGACTAGTATTTTGTAAAATAGTCTTATTTCAGTTATAATACATTAAATATGTATATACATTATTACTATTTACAAATAAGTTCTTAAACTGTTTTTTCTTAAAACATAGAACAGTAAATAAAGAAGTATAGCAAACTATTATCTCTTCTAGTTACAAACTTTGTACTTGTTTGCTGCAAGTTGCTAAGCCTTGTCAGATTTTGCATGTGGGGGATGTGAAACTAAATGTTTTAGGTTTTATATATATACATTTGAAATAATCAAAGATCATAAATTACTATATCAATACTACAGAATTCTACTATAATTAATAACTAAGCTGTATTTGGGTTGAAAAAAATATGAAATTTCAAGCTCACTAAAGACACCTTACCAGCATGAAGATTTGTATCAAAAGAGCATAGTAATGTTGTAACACTTGAAAATAGCTGAGAAAGCCACTGCGGGGGCATTGTGAGCTTTTGATTGGTTATTCACATCATATACAGAAGTAAGTGTGTATTAGGGATCATTTCCAAAAATGGAAAGAGGTGAGCAGGGCCACTGTGTTTGATTCAGTACATGATCGATATCTCAGCACTTTCACACCAAAATGGGTGCAGTCTCCTTCAAGGGCAAAATTGCAACATTGAATCAAGAAAATTATAGAAAATACACTTGAAATTATTCTTCCACAAAATAAAAATAAATTCACAGTCACAATAAAAAGTGGTGTACAGGCATTCTGCACTATCCATATTAAGCCATACTGGCGCAATAACTCATTATCATGGAAAACTGTCTGTTTGTGGACACATCTACTCCTAAATGATTTGACAGATCCAGACCAAACTTGGCATGGTAACTTAGTAGTCCAAAAGCAAACCAAATTCATATTTAACTTACCCATATATTGAAAAATAACATTTTATAGAATAACTACAATATCATTACTACAATAGCTATTGTAAATAGTTGAGTTTGAAAAAGATAGTGAATAAAATTTCCAGCATTTTGACTTCTTTCCCATAATAGCCAAAATACAGTAATAAAATATCCAGCAATGCAAAAAAAAAGATATTGCTGCTTTTTAAGTTTCCCACTTTTCTGATTCACACCATTTTACTTCCAGTATACTATGGTTAGAATGAGCTAAAGCCTGGAGTATTTTCATAATTAAAAATTCTTTAGGATATTTCTTACTTTTTGTTTATCAAATTTCATGCATTAAATGTACCAAATTCAGACAGTAGAAATCTTGACCACCTCTACTGTGAAATGGACTGCTTTGAACAAGAAGTGACACAACTGTTTTGCCATTTCTGCCAAGTTTCTTGACTTGACTGCTACAACTCCTCACTTCTTATCCACAATTTTCTTAGAGAACAAATGCAACTGAAAGTCCAGGCAGAGATTTAGCTTTTTTTAAAAGCAAATTTGTGTGTTTTAATGGAAAAAAGACAGAGTGCAGTTTCCTTAAAATACCCTGCAAAACTATAAGACATTTAAAGTGCATTATAAAAGCTTCAAAAAGAAAGCCCATTATGGACTAATAATTCACTTTTACTTGCAGACTTTTTCAGCTCTGTCGGGCTTTCAACAAGGGCAGAGCTCGGTATGCAATTTGCTGCTCAAAATATTGCACATCAACTAAACTTATCAAATTTTATAAACCCAAACAAAAATAGCAAATTCTGATATTAGGTTGATTTCAGCACACTCTGAATCAAAATAATTAATGTTTATGAATTTCTTGAACTTTTTTCTGAGCTTAATACAGCACCCATAGTCCCCTGGGATGAACATAATTTGAATCTAGTAACTTTAATACAAATGTAGTTTTATCAGTTTTAGCCAAACATTTGTGATGTAACTGTGGATAAATCAGCTGTGAGAAGTCATAGGCTAGTGAACTAAACATGCAATGAAAGCTGCTTTTCTGTTCTTTTCAACTATATAAGCCAAAATGGCTTCCAGTTCAATGCAGAGATCAGAAAAAAGTGATAACATCTTAGTTTGGTATGTTACTAATAGAGAAAACATTTGTGGTCACTTGTGCCACAATTAGTCCTGGTTTCTTTTTAAAGCTTGCTTTACCATTTTATACTTCATTTGAATAATAGAGTTGCAATACATACAAGAAAAGAAATATTTTCCCAATGAACAAAATGAGGTAGGCTTAGTTAAACCATTCTGCACTCAATGATATCAAGTTTTGTTTTGCAAACAAAGCTGCTGTTTGTTAAGCTGTGTTTACATTAGACCTTACTGGCTTAAGTAACTGCTTAAGTGAGCAAGAAAATGACAAAAAGAAAGGTAAAAGAAAATAAATGAATATAAAACAGATTTAAAGCATGTTACATTCTTGAAAACTTCTGATGAACAACTTAAGTTAGCTTGCTTTATAATTTTGGTATGGAAAATTTTTATTTTATGCTAGTGGTAGTAAACAATAAAAGCAAGTGTAGTATTTTTCAAGTCAAGAAAAAAATAATATTTACTGTTTTATAAAATAAAATTTCATAGGAAAGTTTTACAAAAAATGTGTAAAAATCAGTAACTTAAATGACAACAAAGGTAGGCATTTTTTATTATTTCCTTAAAAGTATCACAATGAAATATTTTCAAAATTTCAAAGCTACAAGTTCACACAAATATCACATTTGAAAATCAGACATTTCAAGAAGCTACATAATCATATGAAAATCACAGAGCTATTCAGAGTTTGAGCGCAAATAACTACATTAAATAAATTTTTTTTTATTAGAAATACTAGAAAAATCTAATTTTTTTTTCTGTCTAAAACTACATAATTTTAGGAAGTTCTATTAAATTTGAAACAAATTCATCCACTAATTTTATTTTTGGAATGATATTTAATGAGAGCAACATTGCCTACACACGATGTCCTGGGTCTAACAGGACTTGAATTTAGAAATTTGCCAGGTCTTATAGGGTTAACCAAGTTACGATTGGTAATTAGTAGGCCTACTTTTTTACATGCTTTAATGCAAATCAATGCCAAATTTGGGGTCTGCTTTCAAGGAATCCCTGTAAAAGTTTGTGCAAAATACCCAAGGTTCTCTAATGGGTTGGGTGAAAAATTTTACTATTGTGCAAACCTCAGAGCAGAGACAATTTGTTCAGTACCATTCAGAAGTCAGTGCAACCAATAGTTTAAGAGTTACTTTACACACACACACACAGAGGCACTTAATCTTATTTTATATATATATACATATCACTTTCTTGGATTTTATTTCTACTTCAAGTTCTAAGTATCAAGCCCAAATGTAAACATAAGATACAATTTATTTAAATCATTTAATGCAACACAAACTGACATCAGTCTCTGATTTACAAATAACAATGTTGGATGTTGAAAGAGAATGTTCAATACTTACTTTGGTATAGTCTGATCTACAAGTAATGAGAAGGGATGTGTACAGAGAATATTCAAAACTTACCTTGGTATCAATATTAAATTTACTGAGATCTCTAGACTCTGTGGCTCTTCTGTCTCCATGTGTTAGAGCTCCCTGTAGAATTTATAAAACATTAATATTTTAACGTAAATTACAAGCATATTTCTGGCATTGAATGTAATTCCATTTAAGGCAAAAAGATTGATACACCAATACCATCAAATGTTATAGTTACTATCACCTATCTACACAACTAGGGTTTATTGAAAGCTAGAGTTAACTAATCCAGTTTCTTTGAATATTTACAAATTATTTCACTCTTGGATCAAAACTTAATTTACTTTGAAACTGTAGCTGTGTCTCATTTCCTAAAACAAGTGGTTCTAATTAGAAGTCAATATCTTCAAGCATCTTATTCTATTATGTGAACCAATATTAGTTGTAAATTATTACCTAGACATTTTGTCTTCTTTAGAAGTATAAAAATAACTAGCATACTAAATCAAAAGTATTATATTGAAAGATATGAAATTAATTGGAAATTCATAAAAAAAAAAGTCTTCCTATAACTTATTTTTTGTGATCACATGAGCAATGCTAAGATGCACACCCATTCCAGTGATAAACACAAAATATGAACAGCCGCTTTATCATTCCGTGCAAGATCTTTAGAGAATTGAAAATGAATTAAGATTTACAGTTCCATATGTACTAATCAGTTATTTTTCTCTGGTACCATGTGTCATATATATGAAAAAATTGTCCAGAACTTGGTTGGTTAAAACAATAAGCTTGATTAAATCAAGACCCTATATGGTATCAGTTTACACTTTAAAAACAATTTACCATCCTTAAATGCCAGAATACATTACGTCTATGTAGTAATGAAATACCACAATATTTTTAAAAAGCTTGCATTTATAATAGGTTCACTTAAAAAACTTCATGCGTATAATCATTGGAATTCAGGAGCATACTGTTCATAAAACACCAGTACCTTAAACTTTTTATATATTTTACTTCCAAAAGTAGGCTATGTCTATATAAAGCAAACAATGAGTTTAAGAAATATTTTCTTACTCTGGTAAGAAAGATATTTTTGAAAATTAACTGAATGGTAAAACAAAACCTAAAAGACATTTTTAAAACAAAAATCCCTATGTAAACACATCTTTTGTTCACTGCTACAATCAACTGTTTGCAAGTAAAAGTTTGAAGACATTATGACTGGGTAATGAATAAAAGTATTATAAATGTACAATGTTTTGACAATATTATGTTTATCATCAGGTACAGGTAGTTTACATAGACAGAGGAATATACATACACACACAGTATGAAATAAAGAGGTCACATGACTGAAGATTGCTTGACAGTTTAATAAAGGTATCTTGATACCCTAGGGTGTTGGATTAGAGTAGGGCTATTCTGTTCAATTAAGATAGCTTCCTTTATTTTGATTTTGCTGATGTTTAATTCTTTGTTTAAAATTACAGTGTTCTGCATAAATGTACTGTAGTTTATTGAGTTGCAATGGTGGTAAACATGGGAAGGTTTATATTAAGTTTGGTGAATCTGGTTTCCATATCTGGTTCTACATCGAAGAAACCAGATTCACAGAACATAATAAAAAAACCTTCCATGTTTACCACAATTGAAACTAAAAAAAACCACAGTATAACTAAACAAAACAATTTTAAACAAAGTACCAAACATCAATATATACAAAATAGAGGAAGCTATCTTAATTTAACAAAATAGCCCTACTCTAAACCAGCATCCCAGGGTACAAAGGTTCCTTTACTAAGCTGTTAAGTGATCCCTAGTCATGTGACCCCTTTATTTCATATTGTACGTATATTCCTGTGTCCATGTAAACTACTTGTACCTGATGATGGCATAATAAAGTTTTCCTCATCACCCATTCAAGCTGTCTCCAAACTTATTTCCTAAAAAGTAGGCTCCTCTGCATCAAATATTGAGTTTTTTCTTTTTCTTAAATCATATACAAGATATACTAATGATTTCTTCTTTTAGACTCACCAAACTTTCCAATCTTTTAGCTACAATTGAAGCAAACCTTCTCTCTCCAGCTAGGTCAGAGATAAGAAACAAATACTCTGGAGCACTGACCTGGTTAGATCTGTGACTTCGACCTATATTGAAAATGATGGATTAAAGATTCTTTAGGAAAGTGGCTTTGACCAGCAGCAAATTATACTAGTCTTTACAATCTGCAGTTAAAACATGCAGTGATATTATAACAAAGAATTTATCCTAATTTAAGACCTAGTTTGAGTTATACATTATAAATCTTTAATCTGTCGCTTTAATATGCAGTAAATATTCTATTTAAATATACTGACACAAATACTAAACTATCAAATGTCCTCATGCATTGGAAGCAATAATCTGTTGGATGATCTACTACTAGAAGGAAAATATACCAAACTTTCAATATTGATGTCTACAAGAAGAAAACATATATGAAACCATTTAAGGGTATGACTCAGCATCATTATTTGAAAGTCAGCTCTAGCTAAAACTGTTTTGCAAATGGTATCAGCTACCATATGTAATACATCTTGATAAATCATTCAATGCTTTAAAGCAAGATAATTTTCTATGCACACAGTTACAATTAAAATGCCCTAAGTGCCTCCTGAAGTTTGTAAAAATCATGATTGCACTTCCACTGTCATTTCCAAATGACATGACATAAAGCCATAATATTTAGCATACAGTTTCTCTGTGAATAAGTATGATATTAATATAATAGAACTGATATGTTACCAAATTTTCATATTTCATTTGGAAAATATCTGGTTTGAAAATCATATTTGGAATACAATGCTTCTTTATTGGCAAATGAACTGATATTTATGTAACATTTTTATATTAGAATCATAGATTTGATAATTGTCAACCATTATAGATAGATAAGTCACTAATCCTTATAAATATAATAGAAATCATAGAAATAATGATACCTATCATATTATGAACTGTTAATTGCCTCGAGTCCTTCTCATTCGTACAAACTAAACTGTCATTCTTTCACTCGATTTATTCATTTTGTGTAAAATGTCATGAAACCTTTAAAAAATTGGCTCTCACTGTGGGCTTGGTCAATTTGACCTAAAAATTAACATTTAGCTTCCATACTATAACTTCTAATATGTTTGTGCATCTTCACAAAATTTTGTGTTTTCAGTAAGCATTAAGGTTCATTTGTAGACGAAAGTTCAGAATTTTTATTGAAGTATTTTCACTAAAAATTTCTCCATGAATATATGGAGTTAAAATGTTGAAAGCTTCATGTTAAGATTAAAAATTATCCTTTTTTTCTTTCTAGAATGACTTCAAATTGTAACAAACTACATTTATTTATCCTAAATAGCTTTAAACTCATAACGTTATACATCTATTTATATTTAAATTTTATTGCCCTTTGAAATGTGTGTAACTAATATTATTGCCACACACACATTAATGGTACTACTGCACTATATAGTTTTTCTTTCTGGAATGACTTCAAATTGTAACAAACTACATTTATTTATCCTAAATAGCTTTAAACTCATAACATTATACATCTATTTATATTTAAATTTTATTGCCCTTTGAAATGTGTGCAACTAATATTATTGCCACACACACACACACACACACACACATTAATGGTACTACTGCACTAAATAGTTGTATTTAATTATCACAACTATCACAATTTTTATGGCTTTCTAACTATATGAAAAGAGCCATTAAAAATTCAGTTAAGCTCGTGGGAATAAAATTTCAACCATAAGAGAAACAAACAATTCTCTGTATAGCAAACAATGTCATATAATACATCATTTGATAGATTAAAACTCTGGCTTTCTATTAGTTATAAATAATATAGTATTTAACATCACAGAGAAGTATTGGCAATTTCTGAAAGAGAAGATGTGACAGTTTGGTGTAGCCAAATAAGATTGAAGGCTACAAAATTATGCTTTGGAACATCTCGGAGGGGTGATAAATAAATTAGAGAAGGGATGCCTAGAGAAAAATGTCAGTTCTCATACTAGAGGAAATTCAGGATTTTTTTTCTTTTAATACTATCTTATAAAATTAGAACTTAAAACTTATATAATATTAAAATTTAGATTATTAGCTACATTTTTATGTGAAGTTTATTCATATAACACAATAAGTAAGTAGCTTAATTAACTTTTGAATGTAACTCAGTAAAACCTCGTTATATGCAGCAAAACTCCATCTATTAACCCTTTGACTACCGTGTACTCTTTAATTCTCTCACTACGAGGTCAGTAAAATTGATCAATCTCATAACCACTTTGTATTCATTATAATTTCCATTTTATAACTTTTAATACAGTATTTGTTCTTTCACAAAATTTAAAAGACTTTCTGTAAACATTATGTTTTTTGTAAACAAAAATCAGATTCTTATAATGATGTATTTTTTTGCTAAAAGTTGTTCATGAATATTTAGTTGTTTTTTTTTTACTAGTCCGAGTGCTAAGTGATTTCCATGTTAAGATTAAAAATAATTTCTTTGTCTTGTAATTTCTAAAACCTCCTAAATAAATTTCAAAACTTCTTTTCCAGTAAAACTTCATATCTTATCTGTTATTTTCCCTATTCTAGCTCAATACAAGATTGGTCAATTTGACTGACCTTGTAACCACCAAAAAAAATCAAAATAAATCTAAACACACTTTTTTTCTCTCTTTCTAGAATGACTTGAAATTATAACATGCAACTACATTTGTTTGTCCTAAATATATTTAAACTCGTAACAGTACACATCTATTTATACTTTATTTTATTATTTTATTGCCCTTTGAACTGTAACTAACTACAATTCTTGTCATTATAAGGTGTAAATCACTTGGCGAATGTGCAGCTCATGTTACAATATCAAACTACATTATGCACAAGCTCCTTGCATGCATACCCTGTGAAAATTCTTTATTTTATTGTTATTATTATTATTTAATTTGCTTATCTAACCTTACCTAACTTAAAAAAAGTTTCCTATTTTTACATTTTAGATACTTTTATAATAATAAATACAAATTACATATAAAAAACAAGAAATAATTTACTTTTCTGGGTCTTTTTCTTTGCTATCGACTGTCAATGACTTAAACTCGCTTTATTATACTAAAGGAAATATTTCACTAAATAATTTAATTAAATAATGTACCAAAGAACACAGAATTATAACATACAAAAGGGAGACAGTGCTCCATAACTATCACAATTTTTTTGGCTTTTTAACTATGTAACAAAAGTAGTTAAAAATTTATCTAAGCTAGTCGATGAGTTTCCTGTTGGATTAAAGATTGAACTGAAATCGAAACTGACAATTCTCTGTATGTCATATAATATTTCATTTCATATAGTAAAACTTTGGCTATAAATAACATAGTATTAAACATCAGAGAACAATTGGCAGTTTCTGAAAGAGAAGATATGAGAGGTAGGCATAGTAAGAGGGGTCTGATTTTCTATTTCATGGCTCTGTAACCAAATAAAATTGAAGACTATATAAATTAAGCTTTGCCTGAGTGATGGCAACATTATAATGAGTAAATTACATTAAGTTTTGTACATCTTGGAGAGAATGTAAATAAACTGGAGAAGAGGAGATGCCTAGAGAGAAAATGTCACAATTCTCATACTAGGGGAATTCAGGATTTTTTAAAATATTGCCTTGCAAAATTAAGAACGTAAACCTTATATGCTATTAAAATATGGATTATTAGCTACATTTATTGCTATACTATGAAAAGAAAGTAGTTTAATTAAATTTTGAATATTACTCACTAAAACCTCATAACATGAGAAAAGATACTCATGAAAATTAGGGTTGAACTCCTTACTGATCATACCACAAAGTTTTACTGAGTTACATTCAAAATTTAATTAAACTACTATACTATCAACATACTTTATACCTAAGTTTTAAATCCTTTATTTCAAAAAAAAACCTTAAATACTTAAGCTTCAGTTTTGTTGTCATGTGATAAATCTTAACTTTTGATCACTATTACTTAAATAATATTCCATCTATAGTGTGTGTTTAAACTCAAGACTATGCATATAGGACTTTTTACCTGTCACTTGTTTCAAATTCCTTTGGATCAATTCAGAGAGCAAAGAAATAAATATTCCCTCCTCCTGACAGTAGCCACGCTCACCTTCTATACTTAAGATTTGAGACTTACAAGCTACTTGTACATATTTGACAAATGTTTATAGCCAACCGAAAAAGCTAATTTTAAAGTACAATATCTTAATGGTTATTTTAAAACTGGCAAGCAGTATTCATTACTAACCACCTCAAACAGCAGAAGCATTGTTTGCTGATTTTGCCCTTGCTAGCACTTAGTGTTGATTCTCACCTGGAGACATACTAGTTTCATAGTTAAATTGCATTATTTAGGTTTTATTTATATATGTTTGAAAATTCATATTTGAAAGGTTTAACAATTTTTTAAAATATAACCCAAACTTTGCCTCGGTTTGTGAGGCTTACATTACTTTGTGAATGCAAGAACGTTTTGTTAAAGGTTAAAACATTTCTGCTGATACTATAATATGGCCAGGAGGCAAATGTTGATGTGTGTGTTAAGATGAATAATAAATGATAAAGGGCAGGAAAGGAACATAAAACATTAAAAATAAACAAAGTGAAAAGGGAAAGACATGAAATTAAAGATATATCCCAAAGAAGATATTTTAAGATTATTTGATGAAGAGTTAAAAGGTATGTACATATTCAAATTTCTTAATTTCAAACATTTTATTGCACTGTACATTGATGTTAATAGCTACTGTTAGTGATATGGTAGAGAAAATGACAAAATATAAACATATACCTTAAAAGAACTTTGATATTCACTTAGGAGGTTCTAGAGGTTATGCAAATGAAAGTATTTTTACACTTAACATGAAAATCACTTTGCACTTGAACTACTCAGTCTGAGTGCAAATAACTACAATAAATAACAAAGTTTGAATAGTAAAAATCAAAATTAAATAGTTAATTTTTCTGAAACTACACACTTTTAGGAAAGTTCCTGTCTAGTTTCAAACAATTTCATCAATTAGTTATATTTCTGGAATGAAATATGACGAGTTAGATTATATTCTCTTAATAGAAGGATGCACTAACCAAAGTGTTAGAAGGAATAACACATACCAAACTGTTGAATGGCTCTGTCTGCACTCCATGGTAACTCAAGAGTAATGTGAACCCTTCGTGCTTGGTTTTTGGCTCTTCTGTCTGCTTGAAGGGAAATGCCTGAACTAGCCGCTTCTGAGATGATGGCTATATGCTATATTGAAACAAAAAAAATTTATCTCTATTGAAACAGCCTCTCAAAATATAAGAGAAAACTGATTTAACTCTTTACTTATCTACAAAAGAAATGCTATATTTCTATCCAGTGAATAAAGAAAACCAACCTTTTCACCATCCATAAACCTTTGTTTTTCTGTGATGTTGAGTGTTTCTACAGGGACATCAATTTCAGACCGTGACTCGTATTGAATAGAACCATCATCATTGCTAACAACTCTTCCCTTCCTACCCGTCATCTGTCAAAATAAATAATTGCAGGTGATAAATAACAGACTTCATTATTCATGTTCCTTAAATATATAGTGCTACCAGAAAAAGACAAAACATCTAGACCATTACACACCGTTAGTAATTATTATAAACAGGAAAAAAAAATTAAAATTTTAACAGAGAGTAGGGATTAAAAAATAAATGCTGCAATAAAAAGTCCACAAACAAGTAAAGTGATACTAGTTATATAGATTTTAAGATGATTTTCAATACCTTCTTTGGTTGGCATTGTGATTTGTATAGCTAAATGAAGTCTAAATTTTTTGAGGCCAGTTAAGATCAAATCATTAGCTATCAGAGGGAATTCACACAGAATTTGTGATATCAAGAGCAATTAACCTTTCTGACACTCAGATTCAAAATTATATTGAATTACTATTGTATGAATAAGTTTGGTATAAAATGTTAGTGTAATACATTCACAACATTGTGTGCCACCAGTGGTACATATACATGTTTTCTGTTTGACATCGTGAGCCAACCATGATATATAGCACCCATAAGATATGACTGTGCCTCATATCTCCAGTCTTATATGAAGCATTTATTTTATATGGACGGCTATAATAAAGCCACACCTTCCATCATATACTATTGATAGAGCACATTTGACAATTATCTGAAGCATAAAAGTAATTTTAATCTTAAAATCAAAATTACTTTGCATGTTGGATAGTCAACATTCAACATTCATGAGAAAAACATTACTTAAAAAATCTTAAAACTTGACAAAAAAAGTGATATTTTGCATACAAAAGCCTTATAATGTTTACTGGTAATCTGGAAAATTTCATGAAGATACGCTTTCTGTATAAGTTGTTACATCATGAAAACTATAAAAAAAACAAAATGGTTATGAGGTCAGTTAATTAATCAAATTTTAATAGTAAACAAATATTAAGTTCTTAATATTATAAGGAAATATTCAAAAAATCCTCAATCTTCCTCTGTATGAGAATCTTGACATTCACTCTCTAGGTTTCCCCCCCTTCTCCAGTTTATTTACCACCACTCTCCAAAGTTTGGAATTTAATGTAAATTAGTCATTACAGATATTGCTAAGGCAAAGCCTAATTTTTATAGCCTCCAATCTTATTTATTTACAGAGTAAAACTAAAAAACCAGACCAACATGCCATGCCCATTTGTCATGTCTTCTTTTTCTCAAACTGCTAATATTTCTTTCTGACATTTTATACTAAATTACTTATAACTAATAAAAAGGAAAAGTTTTAATGTATCAAATGACATAAGTTGTTTTCACTACCAAGTATTGTCTATTTCCTCTTCAGTTTGAAAGTTTTTCTCACAGCTTTCGGATCAAGAAGCTTTGAGAAATATTTTACGGCTCTTAAATCATAGTTAGAAAGCTAGTTAAATTACAATAGTTATAGGCCAATGTTTGTTTGTGTGTTGTTCTTCTTTGTTCTTAGGTGTATTATTTAACCCTATGGTTACAGACACCTGTGTTGTGCTCATGCCACAAGATTTCACTTTGTTACATCAAAAATTAAGCAATCATATGATCAATGTATGCCAATGAAATTAGCATTAAAATTTATATTATAGTTCAAAGTTACATATTATCCAAGTTTTAATTCCTTTATTTAACAAAAAAACAGTTTGATGCAAAAGTTCATTTCCAGACTTTGTAGCTTACATACTTCTTTCAAGATCCTTAGGACACGTTTGGAGAAAAAATAAATTTATTGGAACTCGACAGATACCACGCCCACTTTCTACACACAGTTACAATTTCTCAACCAATTATACTTAGTTGAGCTAGATGTTTATATTCAATAGAAAGACCACATTTTGAAATACAATCTCTCAATAGTTATTTCAAAATTGGCACGAAGAATTTCACAGAGAACTTGTCAAACTACTCTTAGCATTGTTTCTGCCTTTATCCTTGCTAGCACTTTAGCATTATTTCTCAATTATATAAATGTTACTTATATAGACAATTAAATTGTACTTAGGTTTTAGTTTTATATTTTAGTTAATTATGTGTTATGTTTTAAAATGCACATTACAAAGGTTTAATTTTTTAAAACATATACCAAACTTCCTTGGTTCATCAGGCTTAGTATAATAGGCAAACACCACCACAGAGGAGATTGTGCCCATTAAAATTTCGTAAGAGGAAAGGAGATGGCAATTGTTCAATTAAGATCACCAAAGTCTGCTTGATTGTAATCTTTTCTTGGTGACAGGTAAAGAGAACAAACTGTGATGGTACAACCCATGAAGACATGATGAGTGCATACTAGTGAATCAGCAGTGCAACACTTCCATGAACTTATCAATCACACAACCTGTCATTCCTGTACAAGAAAGATCACTGAAAGGTGACAGCATTGGCAGGTCTGAGGAATGTTTCCTGTAAGGAGAGCCACACAAGATGATAGGAAGCAATCAAGGCCTTAATTATGTCCAAATTAGAATGGAAACCTCAACAATTCCATTGTATCAAGGTGGCCATTTTATTTCTGACCATAACATTTTTGTTTATTAGAAAGAAGTCTGTCGACTACCATAGATCCTGCCCTGGGTCATTTGGGTAGATCTCTGTTAGATGAAGGAGGTTCCGGTGATCAAGTATGTGACCAAATAACAGTCCTGCATCTCAGGACTGATGGAAAGGGACCAGAACATTCACTTGATGCTGAGGTGGAGACAGAGACAGAAGTAAATATGGACTTGTCAACTCCTTTATCCATGAAAAGCAAAAGACTCTTGATATGATGAGAGAAAGACTATGGGAGGAATGGAAAGATCTGTCTGCATTCCCACTGTGGCAGTGGAATGGAGTGCAGCAATACTAGTCCAAAGTAAGAAGGACAACTTCCATGCCTCTATGTAAAAAAGTTGTTTATAGTCCTTATAGTCATGTACCTCTTTTTCTTCCACCCACTCAGGGCAAGAATGAAAGTATGAGGGATGGGAACCATTACAGTTAATGCAATATGGGTCCAACTGCAACTCATAGCTGTTGTGGACTTTGCCACCATAAGGACACACAACAAAGAACCATGACAAGATGTCTTAGTGTGTTCAAACTGCTGGCAGTTCAAATAACCTGCCTAGACAGAGGCAGGTGGTTGTGGAGATACAAACATCAAAATAAAACTTGGGGAGGCTGCATTATCCTATCCTTACAATGGGAGAAACATTGCACAGCAGAAACTCCCTGGTTGAAGAAACCAGCAAGAATCTCCCACTCTGGGATGGTAAGCAAGTCCCTCTGAATGGTCACTCCTCTTAATGAATTCAGAGAAGCACTGGAAGTAACCTCAGTAGGAATATCCCCCCAATGGACTTTGATTTCAAAAGGAGGTCACTATGTTGTGGCGTAGATGTTTCGACCAAGATGTCTTTAGAACGTAACATTCTGACTGACTCATAGGAGCCAGCAAGCCCCTCTAGCCCATTCTGGATGAAAAAGGGAGGCATGTACTGTAAAGATTTGTCAGATATAAAGAATAAACAATCAAAAAGCAAGGTACAAGAATAGTCTGAGATGGTGACTGTGGTCATTTTCCAATGAGTGTTTTTAATGTTTTATTTCATCATTTTGGTATTTAACTATGAAAAAAAAAAAATAATTCAGTACCCATAAGTGGACATACAACAATGCCAACCTAAGACAATGCAGCTACACCAGGGTTTCATGGGCACAATACCCAAACAAATACCTGGGAAGTCACTTCGCCATATCCAGAAATCCATAGAGGGGTACGATTTATTTATCTTTTAGAAAAAAAAACACATCAAAGTAAGAATATATTAGCAGGTACCCATAAACTTACAAACATGCATGTAAAGCTCTGGACTTGTGCACTTGTAGTGACTTAACCCCACTTTTCTTTTTCTCTAAGTTCATTGTCAAAACAATACAAGTAACTTTTAATTATGCATTTTAAAACATAAATAACATGTAAATTATTAAAGTAGATGGACCAAAAACACTACAATTTAACTATTTTTCTAACTAAGCTTTTTAAGGAAAGCAAAAAACCTTAAATCCTATAGACATCAACTCTGGTTATCAAAACACACCCAATCAAATCCTCTTAGTCTAACATCTATTGCCGCTAATTTAAAAAATAAACTACTGCAAACTTGAAATACAAAATAAGTTAATGCTTATTGGTTATATACATTTAAATCAAATATGAATATGTGGTATTGAAAACTGCCTTGAAATTTAAGGATAGATGGCTTCTTTCACAAGTTGGGAAAATTTATTGGTACCTCTCTCACTAAATGGAGAAGTTACAATGTCAAAACTGTATACTAGACCTATGAATTGTTCATAGACTGGGTCTACACAAGTCAGACAGTGTAGATGCTATAACATTAAAGTTATACAAACTGAAAGAGGAAAATTCAGAGTACAGACACACTGACAGATTTGTCTTAAATATTTTCTTTACAAACTAAAACTCAGATAATATAAAAATTTAGATTATAAACTAAATTCTGATGACTTCATTGACATTGACATACTTACATTGATAAAAAAGTTTAATTAAATTTTGAATGTAACTCTGAAAATGTATAAACATTATATGCAAGTAAAAGCCAGGCCTGTGTATAAAACGTTATGTACTCTAACACTAGACCAGTAATGATGCAATAATTGATAAAATTAGTCATATTATGATGTTTCACATCAGTTCCTACCCTAGAGGAATATGTCATATTATACACTGTATTAAAAAAGTTTAAGATCCAGTAAATTTTTTATTGTTCTATATCCTTTAAAACCTGAATTGTAATAAAATGTTTAAAACATTCCATAATTTTATTTCTACAGTTCTCATCAGAACAGAGAAACAACGAGATGTCACCTCATTCTATTTGATCAACTAGTACACATTCATATATGTTAGTTTCCTGATACAGTTCAAATGGAGAAAGGTTTGAAATGAATTTTTTAAAATCCACAGTACTAAATTATGTATGTACTTTAATTATTAATCTCCTTTATCCTTAAAAATAAACTGATAAAATAACTGACTAATGAATCAATTTTTATCCCCCAAGAAAATTTTACTTTCACTCATTAAGCAGTTTAAAATAACTAGCCACTACCTCTGCTACATTTTCAGGTCCCCCTAGTTCATCAATTAGTTGATCTAGTGTGTTGGGTGGCAAGCGATCACCAAATTTGTTGAGTTCTTTGAGCAACTCTTCTTTCATTGCTTGAGCCTTTTCTACAGCATCAACAGGAGGAGGAGCAGGTGGAGGTGAGTTACCTGTAAAATCATTACACATTGCCAAAAAGAATTAAATTACAATAAGCTCTGCACTGCTACTAAAAGTACTACATGAATTATTTCATCTAAACATAGAATTAAAAAATAAGTAAATGTTTTTCTATCAAAGATGTGCAATACATATTGAACCTACTAATATTAAACATTAAGGAAAAAGTATTTCTCGCATATCTACAACAGCAGACTTGACAACTCTTCTCCATCATTATTTTAGTGAAATATAAAACTAACAACATATATATATATATAAATCAACAGTAAACCTCAGCTTTATCACCATTTTGTGTCCCCTTCAGACACAAAATGTGTATTTTTACAACTAAAAATATCCAAAATAATTTGTAGTATAATTAAATATATAATACAATTTTTCCAGTTAAAACTATCCACCATGCAGATGCTTATTCACTAAGCCTAGGTGTAAAAAATGGACCAACTGTATATGAATATGGTGCACAAAGTGGAATAGTATACATATGAAAATAATGAAGTACAACTAAATTTAACCATGTGCAAAGTATTTCGCATTATAAATATACTAAGAATACGCATAAACACAGGAGAACCTAAAACATGGGCAATATTTAGATAGTATGAAAAAAATATAAAGTTGCCCTAACAATATTTGTTGATTCAACAAATTCATAAATGACAGGAAGGTTTTATGCATTTGTTTATAAATACTTTAATTATGAATGCATCAAAATGCGACTTTTGGAACACAATAAACTGTTTAGGGAATCAAAACATAATTTGAATGCTGTTTTTCCCTTCATACATTAAAACTTGTTTCATTATTTAATCATGCTTATAGAATATCTGAATATATATGATATGAACAAAAACCTTACCATTAACTTGTGATCTTGATTTATGTTTTTTTTTAGTTTTAGTTTTCTTTGTTTTTTTCCTTCTTGACTTTTTCCTTCCTAGCCAAGGACCACCTGCAAAAAACACATGAATCTTTTCTAGAGATTTAAAGCAATGCAAGTAAATGCTTTTAAAAAAACGTTTTTAATAAACTTTCTAGGATTTGAAATAACTAAAAATAATATCTACATATAAAATTCCAAAGCATTAATTAATAATAACCACATTCCACCTACAAAAAAAAAAAAGAAAGAAAGAAAGAAAGACTAGGCTCCGCAACAGAAAAATAAACATTTTTTGCCAAAACAAAGCTTTACAATAAAGTATCAAATAATCATATCTTACAACCATTATGCCACAATAAACATGAGATTAGCCTGCTGGTATTTTCAGGCATGTGAAAGTAGTCTATAACAACATAATTGACAGTCCAAAATCTACCTTAAGATCAAACTAAGGGATATTACAGCTTAACCGTTCAGAATCCAAAATTGTGCCATGATACTTACAAGTGCTGAAAAATAATTAAAATGCATTGGTTTATGGTAGTCACTCTACATGTAGAAACTAGTAAAAACCATTTGAGAACAAAAAAATATTTTTTTTTGGAAATTAAATTAAGTCTTTAATAAGTTCTTTATTGTAGCTGCCCTACATAAGTACTTTTCCAGTTACTGCTTAACAGCTTTACAAACTTGAAGATAACATCATGATTCATAAAAATTATAGTAACTGAAAATAAAATTCATAAGATGCTCACTGACAAAAATGTACTTGGATTTTGTAAAACCTTAACATAAAAAAAAAATGAGATGAACAAATAATTATATCATAAGTAGGTGAAAGATACATATTTTAGAAACCATGAAATTTAAATAAATTTATAGGTCTTTAGCACTTGAAATTATGTTCAGTGTCACAACTATAAATGGAATTTTCTACTGGGATAATTGGCGTGAAGTACAAATTACTGAATTAACCTTATTGAGACGGGACTGATGTGTCTTCGATTGATCAGGGTTCAAAGGGCATGTCATCACATTTCCATACTTACATTGTGTATATCAACAAGTTTCATATCAGACTGTAGTTTATAATTGAAGTTTCAGTATTATATATTAGTTAATTTCTTACTTTAAAAACAAATACTTGAAATCCTAAACATCAATTTTTTTGTGTGTCACTTGGTACGATGAATGCAGCTCTGATTCAAATTATATGTTCGTGGTGTCCAAATACAAAGTCTATAGTTTCTTAGGAACTAGAAACTAAAATTAGTGATACTGATAAGCTAGAATATAAGATAAGAACCTCCTATCTTTTCTATTTTCTGAGATATTATATTTAGAAAATCAACCAAGGTGGCCCCGCCCACCTCTTCCATTTTTGGAATTACTTGCTGACGTACACCTACTTCACACAATGATGTGTGTATAACCAATAGAAAGCTTAATGCCCCCCCCCACATGATTTTCTCAGCCTCTGCGAAGTGTTTACATGGGGAACTCTCTTTTCTATGGTAGTATTGAAGCTGTAATGTAGGACATTATGGAGCTACAAAATAATATATATATATATATATATATATATATAATTTTT
>NW_013667687.1:192233-212523 GCF_000517525.1 Limulus polyphemus | reverse complement strand
AGTAATAGGAGTGATCCAGTGCGAAGGAAGCCACAGGAATTCGATGGGAAGGCACCGTGGGAAGCATATAGAGCAGAGTTGATGTTTGGTCGTGAACTTCGGTTGCCAGTGGATCTGTTAAGAGGACGCCCACCTTATGAAGAGTTGCCTCAGAATGTGTCAGAGTTTGTGAAAGTGTTATCGGAAAGGATGGATACTATTCACCATCAAGTACGTTCAAACTTGAAAACGTCTGCTGATTCGATGAAGTTAACTTATGATAAGAGATCTACTGAAGTCAGCTTTGAAGCAGGAGACAAGGTATGGTTGTATAATCCCAGGAAGACCAAGGGGAAGTCTCCTAAGTTGTCATCTCCATGGGAAGGCCCATATGACATAGTGGATCGTCTCTCAGACGTGACTTCCCGGGTAAAATGTGGTCGGCGAGGTAAACCAAAAGTGGTGCATGCCAACAGGCTTTGGCGTTATCATGGTTCAGGACATTTCAGTTGGGACGAAGTGGAAAACAGAACAAATGATGCTGCTGAAGACGTGCCACCTGAAGAAGCTGCCGTCGAAGAAGAAACTCTACTCAGTTTTGAGAAGGGAAACGGTGAAGCTCTTGGTAAAGTTACTACCACTGATGTGACTGTTACCGATGATAGGACATTTACTGATGAAGCAGATGAATCCCACATGAAGCAGAAGCCAACGAGACGGAGACCAGTACGGAATAAGATAACGTCCCGTAAAATTAAGAGACTTTGTTGAATTGTAATTTTGTACAGTTAATTAAGTTATTGTTAATTGTAATTGGTTTATCATATGTGGTTATTGTTCGGGACGAACAATATTAAGGAGGGGGCAGTGTTGCGTCAGCGAGTCACATGACTACTGTGATGTCACGTTCTAGAACTATCCTGTACTTTGGCGAATGCTCTAGTATTTACTAGATAGGGTAGGCTGGTATATATAAGAGGGGGACAACGTGACGCGGTAATGTAATGTGTGTGTAGGTAGTGAGTAATTGATCTGCAGTGAGAAAGTATTATTGAAGTTGAGCACGTTCGTTGTTATAGCATTTGTTTTAGCGCGATTGTTGAAATTAAGTGTATCGTAAAGTTATATTCGGAAAGAATAAACCAGTTTTATTAAGTAAGGACTTGTGTTGCTAAAGTTTCGTCGGAACGAATTTACGGAAAATCAATTAACAAACGGAGACATAACAATATGTTGAAAAGGTGACTTCGTAGTACAGGCGAGTAGAAGTTCACGCATTATTTCTTCAGGTATTTTGGGTGGAGACATGGTCGGGTGTGTGTAAACGTTGTCGCAGATTATGTCTATCGTATACTGGACTGGTACATTGGTAAATAATGATTCAATGTCCAAGGAGGCGAGTAGTCCCTATGGATTTGTGGCATGTGTTGGGCAGGCATATACGGAGTGATGATGTGGTTTAGGTCTTTGGCAGTCTTGTATATAGGGGTAGGAATTTGTGATATGATTGGCCGTAGAGGGCTGTTCTGTTTATGAGTTTTTACGGTTCCGTAGATATATCCAGGCGCGTAGTCTCCTATGATAGATTGGAGAACCTTTTCTTTTGCTTGTTTGTTCTAAGGAATTCAGAAACCATGACGATATCATTGTGCGACGTGCGGACAAAGCTAATACTCTAGTGATCATGGACAAACAGGAATATAAGACAAAATTGGATGCCATTCTATCGGACAATAGCAAGTTTAAGAGGATTAGAGCTGACCCGACAAAAACACTAAAAACAGACGTTAATAAATTGATCGCCAGTGAAACTTGATCTCAATTTTTAAAAATGTAAGTAAGTATACTTATATTTTCATTTACTTTCAGAATTTCTGAATCTATAACAGATAGCAGTAAACATAAATATTTCCTCCCAGCAAAAAAAAAGCATCTAGAATGAAGTTTAAAGCAATAAAAAACTGTTAGTAAATTACCCTCTCTTTGTTTCCTGCTCTTACATCCATTGGTACCTTGATTTCATAGTCTGATGCCTCCATAGCAGCTTTGAGCTTCTTTGCTTGGGTTTGTAACTTCTCTTGTTTCTGATCTAATCGACTGATTTCTTTTGCAATATCCACCACTCCCTATGGAATAGATAAACAGTTCCTACTAAGAAAATTTTCAGTGAGGAGTATCTTATGCGAGTCAAATTTTCAATAACATTTTCATAAGAAGCTCACAATTCATATAACTATAAACCAGAAAAACCAACAGAAACACAAAAATCTCTTTCCTGCAAATAGCAAAATTTCTAAGCAACATGAAACATATGCAAATATAAGATTTGAAATGTATTTAATTATACAATAAGAATCAGTTCTATTAGGTTTCATTACAGTAAGCAGAAAAATAAAATTATTTTATACTTTTGGAGCAACGCTTGTTGATGTGTTTTCTGTAAGAATATAGTTTGAACTCAAAGCAAAATCGACAATTCTTTGTACAGAACACAATGTAATAAATAGTTATAAATAAAATAGTAGATAGAAGTACTGGGAATTTCTGAAAGTGAAAATGTGACGTGTGGGTAAGGCAAGAAGGGTCTGATTGACTATTTCATAGCTTTGTAATCATACAAGATTGAAGGCTATAAAAATTATGCTTTGTCTGAGCAATGACAACATTACAATGAGTAATTTACATTACATTTCATAATTCTTGGAAGAGGGAATGCCTGGAGAGAAAATGTCACAATCCTCATACTAGGGGAAATTCAGGACTTTTTTTAACATTGCCTTATAGAATTAAGAACTTACAACTTGTATAATATATTTATTGTTCTACCATGAAAAAAAAGTAGCTTAATAAAATTTTGAATGTAACTCACTAAAACCTCTTCAATGCTCAGAAAAAGATGCCCATATTGAGAGTGTTAAATGGCCATCTTTAGTAAGTACTCATCTTATAATGTCTTCAGCAATATTTTATATCACATTAAAATCTTATACTAATCAGCTAGTGTCACAGGAGGCTAGAAATTGGAACACAAGCTATTAAAAACCTCATATAATCAATTTTACAAGCATGTTGTTTCTTTTTCTTAGTTTTATAATTATGTTACTGGCTAATAAAAGTTTACTGATGATCACCCTGGTCCAAAAAGAATAAATAAATGTGCTAACAATGTTTACAATAAATAGATGTTTTGTAATTATTTCACAATGGTTCACTGAAACCCATTATTAACTGGCACCACAAATGAACATCCAAAAAAAATTTCTGCTAGTACATTTAATGGTTGAAGGAAGATGAAATGTGCAAGACTATGTAGAAGTTTTAGGTCTAACTCTGGACCAGGAGTATGTTTAATTAATCATGATTTCAAAAACTGTACAGTCTTTGGTATATCTAATAGTTTGATCATCTAGTAGAGATTTAACTTACACTACACAGTTAAATATTTGATAAAAGGAAGGAGTTTTTAGACCTTTAACATTAGATAGGCTTCACACTGATCTGATATATAAACAACAGCACATCCACGTGCAGGACCTTCACCATCAAGAATATCCACTGTAGCAGAGCATGTCAAAGCTTGGAGAACTTCACGAAATTTAAATAGCACCTTCTTTGTTTCATCATCATCACTTTTCAGATATACTAAAAGAATCAAATTTGATATTTTGGAATATCTATCAAATTTTCAAGTTTATTTTATAAGTCATTTTGAAAATGTAGCAACACCAGCATACTATATACAAACCAAATTCACTCTGTTAATTCAAAAATTGTTTTGAAACCACAAAATGCTACTTATTATGACTAAGTTATGACAATGCAGTTGTGTACTGATATTCTAAAATCAATATTCATCTTGTGATTTAATCCCTGTGATGAAATTAAGCAAAAGTCTGTATAAATTCCTAGACATTTTTGGTCTTAAATACTGGTGATTGAAAAAAAAAATGCTCACAAGTAATATAAATGTAATATTAAAAGCAAAACAAGCAAGTACAACTGAAACATTCTATTATGTTGAAGTGTTTAAAGTACTATGAATAAACTTTATTAACTTCAAAAAATAAAAATAACAGATAAATTTACAATAAAATACAAACTTGAACGTTTTTCATCCAACAAGTTTCAAGTTTGTGATTTACTGAAAGCTAACTTTCAATGCAGAGGGACAATCCACTGAAAAATGGTAAGGGTTAAAAAAAATTTTCTAGATCTAGTAGACATTTTTCAAATTTAAAGGAATTGTTAGTACATTTCACTGCACATATTAAGAGCTGTATAACACTAAAAATTTCATTACTGGTAATGGTCTATACCAGTATTAAATACTTACAGAGAACCTTTCTAGATTTATTAGCAAAAAAACATTTTTAACTTGAAATCTAGTTCATCTCTTAAAATACAAGTGAAATTACCTCACAGTAACTTTCTATAGTCTGTAAAAATTCAGCTAGCTTTAGAAGCATTTGGTATGTTCATGTTGAACCTACCATTCACTGAGCTAATTCAAAAATGTAATAGTTATATGTATGTTCTAAACTATCAACTACAGAATCTAATGATATTACCCTCAATACACCTTGAAATATCATTGTTTTTTAATACTGGTTCAGAAGTTTCTGAAGTCTTAAAATATAATTGAAAAGTTAACAATCCAGTGACAGTCTCAGTCTAACAACAAGTGCTATTCAGTATCTAGTGAATATCTACATAAGTATTTACAAATACACTTCAAGCATAATATTGAATCAAATTCTAATACTTTGCAAACATGAATAAATTTAACTTATTATGCATGTGTATAGAAGTAATAAACTTACAGTCCACACGAGTTTTTGCCAAATTGTAATCAGAGCGTACAGATCGGATCTTATGTATGACACCTTGAATAAAATCAACATCTTTCTCTAGTTGCTTCTCTCTCCATGGATACTAAATGAGAAAAAAATTAACTCTGTCTTTTATTCAAAATAAGCATATAATGCTATATTTCTCCTCATTCTAATATTTGTGCACAGCCTAACACTAGAACAAAATAGTAACATTATCTTACTTAGCTTTTTTAATAGCTAAATTCACATCAACAAAATGCTAAAATTGTCATCCCACACATTTTGCCTGAAACATCATACGTAAAACTTATGGTTAAGTTTCTTTCAAAACAAAAATAACAGCATAATCAATTCCAGAAAAAATAACAATTTTGTTGAAAGTATACACCATTTAAATCACATAAAAAATATAGTTTCAAATTTATTTGATTAAAAAATATTAACTTTTAGAAACTGAATAATTTTCTGACGAAATATGGAATTTTATATGTAAATGCTTACTGGTTTTAAATGGAACTTTTCTTTTCAATAATCTAATATTTGAAATTAGTTTGAAAAATAAAGCAATTATTTTGCAAGTTATTTTTGCTTTAATATAATTGAGTAATTCAACAAATTAGAAAAACCTATTAAATTTAGATGGGATACAAAAGTAAACCTAAATTAGAAAGTTCAACATTATTTTTAATATTTTTCTTAATGCAAAAAGATGACTTACAATTATTTTTTGTCATTCAGTTGTATGTTAATAACCAGAAAATAATATTGGGTATAAAAAACTTGGACACTCTTTATCTATTGAAACTATTCTACTTTAAAAATTATGGTGTAAGGCCAAAAGATGGCAAAGGATTCAAAACCAATATTCCATAAAATTTGACACGCCTTTAATTTTGAATCCAAAATAGACAAATTAAGAAAGATGTGTAAAAATTTTTTTATAATAAAGTTTAGGCTTATTCTACTTTATATTACTCTATTCTTTTGTTTTGAAATATTAATATTAACAGAATTAAAGGTAAACAATGAACATAATTTGAAATCTTTAAGTAGTTTTTACTTAAAAAACAAAAAAATGTTGTTTTTTAACGAGGATAATTCAAATTTAGCATTTTATTCAATGGTCGTATTACCATACAATATACAGATTAGAAATGCTGAACTTTTCAAACTGCTTTGCAAGAAAGTATGAATATAGTAAAATTATTTCTTGAAGATGCAAATGTTGACAGTCATGAAATATCAAACATAAGATTTAATTTAGTGACAGTTCATAAGGGTGAACAACTGCCAGATATCCCACTAAAATTGGAGATCTAATACAGAGCAACAAGCAAATGCAACTGATCAAGCAATAGTTGAGAGCATTTTTACTGAAATACAAAAACCAAGACTAAATGTACAACAGAAACCATGCCCAATAATCAACATAAATAGATATTAAAATTACAACCATGTCACTTTAATATGAATAATATACTATATATCACAATTACTTGTTTTATACTTTGCTAACAATGTTTTATTTATATTTTATTATGCATTATCAACTTGTTTTGCTTCATGCCTGCAAGTCTTGTGTTATATTCAAATTCTAAATAATTCTCCACCATAGTCCATTATAAATCCACTTAGTAGGTATAAAAAGCATTTTTATCTACTTCTTTTCATTGTTTAATTTTACAGAAGATTCCCACTCTTAAAAAGAGCACTATTTTAAGTATGACAGTACTTAACATTAGGGATCAACAAGGATTCTAAATACTCCACGTGCTGAAAAACCACTCTATCGCAATTTCTAAGCAAAAAACTGAGTTATATCTAAAGCGTGATAGCTGGGTGGGCAGCTCCACTGTTTTCTTGCTATATCCTATCTGACTTGGTAGTTATTTTAGGTTTATTAGAAAACCTGGGGTGTTCAGAAATTAATGTTATTTCTCTTGGCCCCCGACTATGACTTATGATAATTATAGTGGATGTGATAATTGTTTCTCTGTGCTGTTGATTTTTCGCAGTTTAAACATGAGGAAAAGCCGTGAAAAAGATTGGAAGAGCGGTTGCTTTCTTGATTAAAAGGAAATGTGTCGAAGCTTCGAGTCTGACAATTGATCATCTAAACACGATCAGCAGATCCAGACAACAGAGGCCCATTGCACCTCGTTCCAGAAAGGACATAAGACCAGAACCAAAGTTTATTGCATCACTATAGACAGTTACAAATAAGTATTATAACATTAAAATTATTTACATTGAACAGATTGTGCTATTTTAAGTACAATAAAGGGTAAATGGCTCTGCACGCACACAAGAATTTTACATTACGACAATATTAAACATGGCCATAAAAATAAAAAATAAAATTTTAACATTTTGGTCCATTGTTCGTTCTGGTAGGGAGAGATGAGTTTGGTCCATGTGTCTGGTTTCTACGATGAAGGTGAGTTTGTGAAAAGGTCGTTTCTGTTTTTAGACTTGTCATAGTACTTGTTTGTTAGGTTTGAAAAGCATGTTTGTAATGTCACTGATTTGTTTATTTTATGCAAGTAAGAACCTGGGGTGAAGACGGTAGGCTAATGAAATTGCTTTTAGCTGGGTAGATTCAAGTTTTTGTAAAGATGCTGTGGCATGTTACGGGGCATCCATATTCAAAATTGGTCTAATAATGGCATTGTAAATCATCATTATTGTTTTTGCATTGCAGCCTTTGGCGAAGCCACTGATTTTTTAGGGATAATTTGTCCAATGTTGTGCTTTGATCGTTAGTTCAGAAAAATGTGTGTCCCAGGTTAGTTTTCTGTTGAAGGTTAAGCCGAGAAATTTTATTTGGTTCATAAATTTGATTGGTGTCTCATATATTTTTAATTTTTTGTTGTTGTTTTGCTTAAGCCTGCGGTGAAGGATAATAGCTTGTGTCTACTGTGAGTTGAGTAGCACGCGCTATGTATTACACCACCCGACAATGTTGTTATGAGTGGCTTGTATTTCGTTTGCTGCAAGCAAGGGGTTGCGTGACATGCACCATACAGCGATGTCATCAGCGCATTGTGAAGCTTTGTTTCAGTAGTGTCAGGGAAGTTTATGTCATTCACAAATAATATATAGAGTAGCAGGCTTAATACCAAGCCTTGGGGAACTCCAGCTTTAAGAGGGAATGAAGGTTTGCTATTTAATCCTGACTTTCGTGGTTCTATCTGTTAGGAAGCTTGAGATCCATCTAATAAGTGGAATAGGTATATTATATTTACATAACTCGTATCTGAGGCCGTCATGCCAAACAGAATCAAAAGCATTCCTGACATCCAGGAAAATACCAATTGTTGCTTGATTATGATTAACCCCTTTGTGTACTGATTCTGTTAATCTGGCTAGATGATCAATTGTTTGTCATGGTGTGCGTGATGCATTTTGTGTGTCAGGGAGGAGATTATTAGATTCAAGGTGGAAAAGCAGCACTGTTGTGGTTATTTTCTCCATTAATTTGCCTATACTGTTTAGCAAGCTTATTGGTCTGTGGTTGCTTGAATTACTAAGATCATTATTTTTTGAGGGGATGATGTTAATGACTGCAGATTTCCATATTGTGGGGAAATATCCTGATTTGAGGGATAAAAATAAAGGTGAGTTTTGTGAAAAGGTCGTTTCTATTTTTAGACTTGTCATAGTACTTGTTTGTTAGGTTTGAAAAGCATGTTTGTCCTCGCCAAGGGCAGTGTTTTTTTAGTTTCTTAATGTGGATTTTTGGCTTTGGTGAAAGGTTTTGAAATTTTATTGTCTACGTGTGGGTTGTTGCTAACTGGAAAAGTGGGAGTGAAAATGTAATTGTTATTCTGAACGTAGTTATTCACCTTGGTAAAATGATCGTTGTTGAAAGTGGTGAAGGCTGTGGAGTAGTAATCGCTGAAGAGTTTAGCTTTGTCTTCGTCTGTGGTCGCTGTGGTGTTGTTATATTTAGTTATGTAGTTTGTTTGATCAGTTTTGTCACTGCAAATAGTTTTTAACTTTTTCCAAAACTTTGATGGGTCTTGTCTACTGTTGTCTAATGATTGACAGAAGCTTTGCCAATTTACTTTGTGCTGGGTTGTGATTAGTTTTTAATCTTGTTGTTTGTGTTATTCATTAGTTTTAGTGTGTGTGTTTTTTGTAAGAATAAATTCTCTGCACAAGCATCTTCTAGCTTTTATGAGGTTATGGATTTCTGTAGTTAACTGCCAGTGATTGAGGTGACTGGGATGGTGTTTGCTTGCCTTAATGATAGTATTTGTAATTACTGTGGCATAAATATCAATGTCTTTCAAGCAGGTTGGCTATTGTTTCTACTTCTGGTAGAAGTGATTAGTTTTACATGGTCCCAGTTTGCTTTGGTGAAGTGAAATACTATGGGGTGTGTGGTTGGTGATGTATTGCGGGGGTTGATATTTATGGTGAACGAGATGGGGATGTGATTTCTGCCGATGTGTTATAATACTTTAAAGCTGTTTGTGTGGGATTAATAACTGTGAAATGATAGCAAGATTGAGAATGTCTTGGGAACCGTTGTGATGCGTGTGGGTTGGCATATATTTATTGATGACAAAAAGACTGTCGTTGTCGATGAAATTGCAAAGAATGTTGCCATTACCATTATTTTCTGGCAGTTGAATTCAGAGTGTTTCGAGTTAAGGTCACCTAGTGTAATTGCGTGCATGTTTTGATTGATTACGGTTTGAAGAAGGTGTATATCAGGTTCTTTGCTGGGTGATATGTAAGTGGCAAGTAGTGTGATTCTTGCGTGAGGGGGAGTGTGAATGTTGCATAAAATGTATTCATTGTTAGAGTTTATGTTTAGATTGGGAAATGAGACTTTGAGATCTTTCTTAACAAGTAACATTAATCCTTGAAAATTCTGTGATTTGGGTATAGCTTTAACATCGTAATTAGGAAATAAGAAATTGCTTTTAGATGATAGAAATGTTTCATTTATTGGTATTATAGCTGCATTTAAATTTTGATTAAGGATAAAGAATTCATTTTTTTATCGTTTAAACCACCTTGAATGTTAATGTCGAGCCAACAGCGGGCTGGCTGGGCTTCAATGAGCAATGAACCTTGGGTTGGTCCATTATTTGCACAGGCTATCCTGAATACATATTGGTATTTGGGGCATCCGCAGTAAGAGGCGGCATGTGGTCCTCCCAAGTTGGTGCATGTGTCTTTGTAATGCTGTCTTGGGCATTCAGCTACCAGATGTTGATCATTGCACTGAACACACTTGACTCAGGACATGCAAATGGAATGGGTGAGGCCAAACTTTTGGCAGGGAAAACATGTAGAATGGTTGGTTGTCTGGGTCTTGCTGGCTCAACTGGGTGATGTATGTACCATAGGTTGGCCCCACTCTTGATGAGACCGGTTGCATGGTTTTCATTGGATAGGCTGACACCTACTAAAGGGGTGTCTTGGCCGGTCCTTATGGATTTTATCTGTTCAGCTTTGGTGGTTGAGATGTCTTGAGAATTTAGTTCTTGGACTATTTCATCTGTACTTATGTCTAGTGGGACACCTCTAATGATGATGACATGTGTGGCTGCTGGCTGGTGGTGTCCCGGGACGTGGACATTTAGTTTGGCACTTTGAAAGGCTGAGGGGTCACATGGTTAAAGGAGCTTGGCATATTATGCAGGGGTGTTAGTTTTAGTTATGACTCCTTCTTTGGCTAATCTTCGGACGTTCGTGAAGCAAATCTTCATGAAAATTCTAAGTTCATGGGCGATTTCCGGACGTCTTAAGGTGGCGGGAATTCCTTCCACGATGATCGCTGGAGGAGGGTTAGGGTACTGGCTGGCAGATGTTGACGTTTGTGGTTCTGTGGGTTGTTTACTGTTTGGTGAGTCTGCAACTTGGTTTATTGGTGTTGATCTTTTGCTGGCTCTCATGGTGCAGGGTGAGTTATTTGGTGAAACGTGACTTGATCTGCTGGAGGCCAGTTCAATGAAGCTCTGGATCATGGCGAGCTATTCAGCGTTGGACAAGGGCTTGCTGGTCAATCTGGTACCCATACATGGTGGGGAAACCAGAGATGGTGAGCCCTCGACAGATTATGGTTTTGGTTCCGGGTCTGGACTGGTCATTTTCTTGCTTCTCCACCCCATAGCATCATGGGGAAGGAGATATCGGCTAAATTAGTGTTAGGCGAATTCTCAGTTTAAGCACTAAGTTTGATACAGTGAAAAAGCTAACTCTAAAAAAGCTAAAACATTATCTGCAACTCAGCCTAAAAACCAGCTACTTTTTTGCTCCGCCCTGCTGTCTTTTTTTTACCTATTCATTGACCAATCGATGTGCTCTGCTGCCTTTCTAATCCATTAATTGTAATCCGTTAGGTGCGAGTTGTTTATATATATAGAATACATGACTGATATAGGTATAGAAAACTTTTATTTAATGCAGGTCATCTTCTAGTTACAAAAGGAATTTGAAAGTGGTCATGTGTTATGAAAGTGGAAATAAAGACGTCAATTACGTCAAAAGTGAAATCTCCTGAAGCATCTGGTTACCTGACCTCCAATAGAATGTGCTGAGTGCAAGACGTTGAATTGCGTGCTAATTGTAATTGAAAAAATTTGCTTTGACAACATCGTTTTGTTTCTTAGTTTCATAAAATTCATAAGTGTAGGTAAGGCATCATGCCGTCTGTTAAACGGAAGTTAAAGCAAATTGAAAATGAGAGGGCTAAGATTGCCAAATCAAACCACTGTATCCAATCCTTTCTCTAAGAAAGAACAAGGTAATTTATAATTATTATTTTTAAATTTTTATCGTTGTTTTGCTTTAGTGGGATTGTATGACGAACTATCTTTTATAGCTACTACCATCTTAGTATTTAACAAAATAAGTTTTTTGAGACCATTTTTAGCTAGATTTGCATCAACAAGATAGGCAAAAAATAATTTACTGTGTAAACTCTTTAGTCTATATGAATAGATCTAATTGTCATAGATTGAGTAAAATATATTTTGGTCAATCAGATAAAACCTATGCCATCCTAAAAAATTTTATTTGCTGTTCCTCTATCCAGAATTTTTGAGGTGGGTAGGAATGTCTGGATTTGACTGCCAATAACTTTAAAACGTTTTTTATTATTCCCAAGGGCATAAAAGTATTGAGTCAAGGTATTTTAGTGAGTTGGTCAGGGGACAGCAAAATGTTTTTTTACAGATGGCCTTACAAAAGGTGTTTTATACTGAAGTACTTGACAGATATATTTTATTTTTACAAATTTTCAATGAAATGCAAATAAAAGTTAGTTTCTTTAAATAGTTGAAAGGGTTTATATTATTTTGGCAGAAACAAATAATGCTTTTTAATTATTGGCAGACTTTTTTACTTCATTTTTAAATTACCTTCATTATGTTTAGAAAACAACTCTGCCTAGAGAAAAGTAGTGCCTGTATGGTTTTGTGTGCCTGAATGCATCTCCAAGTTCAACATTTATACACCTCTTATATTTTTTATTATTTTTTATTTTGTTTCATGGAAATATGTGCAGGTGCTGAGCTGAAATCCAAGTTAGGGGGATGCTGCAATTTTGAAAGAGCCATGTTAGGAAAAGAATGACTAAGACTTTGTCATAACATTAATCTACAATTGTCTGCAGGAATATGAGAAACTCAATGGATACAGGAAGACAGAGTAATGACTTACTGATTAATAAAAAATGATCAACAATAAAATAAAGTTGTAAATGTTTATTTTTATTACTTAAAAACATACATTTACATCTATACAAATAATGGAATTAACTTTGACATATTATTCAAAAGCATGCAAAGAAAGTAAAGCATGACCGTGCCCTAAAGTTAATAAGCCACACGCTGCCACCCTGCCCTTTTTTCTTGCTGTATATAACACTATATTATTTATATTATATGCATATATACTAATAATATGCTAATATTATTATTATTGCCATATCCAGTCATGCTTTATCTAAAGATCTACACATTCATCTTGAGAATAGCCATGAAGACAATGCTTTCCCAGTACATGTTTCGCCAATCTGGTTACAAAGAAATTCAAAGATGCTGTGTCTAGTGATTGTCTTCATATAGAAAATCATCAATATATATTTCACCTTCTAGCTGCTTGAGGTATGTGACAGATCAGCTGTTATGTGACAGAAGCAACTTGTGTACATGTGATTCGTGCTACATACTGTTGCCTGGATCATATGGATGGCTTTGCCACAGACTATTGTGTTCTCAACTTTTACAAGATGTCTGGGGTAAAACTTGATGTAGGTCTTTCCAGATTGTTTTGGAGTCCTAGTTGATCCATATTCCTTTGTTTTTCAAAGCTATGAGATATTCTAAATCACGATCTGAATGCATCTTTATGATCTGAGTGTATGAATATTTTGCATCAGAAAGAACTGTTACAGATCAATTTTGATGTCATGACATTACCTACAAATAGCTACACAATGTTAAAATATATTTCTGATAAAGTTCTGTTGGAACAGAATATATACTGGCTAGTGTCAAATGATTTGTTATTTTGCACATTCAAGATCGTTTTAATCTAAGGTTCTCAACCTTTGTATTAGTAATACTTTTGAAGAATCACAAGCTTTTTTCATTGATTCACAGATGCACACAAGATGAAAACAAAAATAACTTTGTATACATTGACTGGCTAATGTTTCATTACACAAATAGCTAAGACTAAACCAATCACAAACAAACCTGATATACAAATTTAGTATCAATACAGCATAAATTATTGTTTGGTTGTTTTGTTTTATTGAATTTCGTGCAAAGCTACATGAGGGCTATCTGCACTAGCCATCCCCAATTTTGCACTGAAACACTAGAGGGAAAGCAGATAGTCATTACTACCCACCGCCAACTCTTGGGCTACTCTTTTACTACTGAATAGTAGGATTGACCATCACATTATAATGTGTCCATGGCTGAAAGGGCGAGCATGTTTGGTGTGGTGGAGATTTGAACCTGTGATCTCAGAGTCGAGCAACCTAACCACCTAGCCATGCCAGGCCCATAAATTATTGAGGAACATGGCCTGACACGAACAACCTAGTATGACTTATTATTTTCATACAGAGAATATTTTTCAAATAAGTATATTTGTTAGGATTTATAGATAACAACATACTTGTTATTTTATCATGTTTTTCTTTTACCTTTAAAATCACAGAAATAATTAGAACAACATGAGAAAGTATTATGATCTAATACTGTCAACATTATGACATGTAATTTCAAAAATCAACTTATTTTCAATAGTGCACTTACCATTTTAAGTTCTGGATAAGGTGTCACACAAATACTTGGCTCAGACTTTTCCAATTGACTAGGAAGTCGTTGAAAAAGTTCTTCAGAGACAAAAGGCATAAAAGGACTGATAAGACGAAGACCAACATGAAGACAAGTATAGAGGACTTGTTGACAACTATTTATCACTAGTGAATCGCCTCCTTGAAAAATTGGCTTTAGTGATTCCTATAAGGAGACAAAACATTATCTTTTTCCTTTAACATTTATCACCACTTTTTTATACATGTAAATTTAAACTTTTAGAAATAATATCAAAATTCAGGATTTTGTTCTTCACAGCAGTTTTCTATGTAGTTCATAATTATCTCAAATATCTTTCTGAATTCCTCAGTTAAGATATTTTGTAACAATCATAACTAATGTCTTGTAAATAACTAGTGTGTGTGTGTGTGTGTGTGTGTGTGTGTGTGTGTGTGTATTATAGCTTTGCAAGTCTGTAGACTAACCACTGTTCCACCAAGAGACAAAAACCAGTGTCATTAGTGTTTCATTTAAAATTTTACACATTGTAATAAGAGATTGATTGATATAAATACCAATAAAAGAAATGTCATAGCTGATAGTAAATACAATATTATTAATACTAGTAATTTCAGTACAGTATGTTTTCTTACAAAAAAAGGATCTATATAAATAAATAAAGTACAAAAGACATGTAAGAAAATCAACAAATAAGAAGACTAAATGTGTTATAAATTCAAAATAACTGAATATAAAAAGTGCATTCTTAGTTCATTCTCTGCAATCAAATAAGTATTACAATACAGGCACAGGCCAAACACCTCCAGAACCAATCAAAATTTCAAAAGTCTACTGTAGCCTAATGGTGTAAATTAACAGATGACAGTTTTTTCAATACTTAATCAAATCAACTTTTCATAATATCTCTATACCTAAGCTTAGACCAATGCAATCTTGTTGTAAGATGGTGGAATGCAGTATGTAATCATTACTTACATATTCAGCTGGGTTCTTGTGTTTATTCATACAATTTCACAATAAATGCAAGTACAATAGGTTACATTAAACATCCATGAACTGTTTCTGTTCATACTGTGTAATGTTAGAAATAGATGCAAAATATACAAGTTGAATTCAGTAGTTTGCCTTTGGTGCTCTAAAAGAAACTTATTTTGTCAGTCACTCTAGTACATCCAACTTACTACTACAGCAACACATTGTAGCCTGGGATGGCAGCCAAGTTTTTGTTTCAACTTTGGCCTGAATGTTCTTCTATGTAGAAACAAAAGAATTTTGGAAATACTTAGCTGCCAGTTTTACCAATAACAACAAGGTCTAGTATAGAATGAAAGTTATTACTTGCAGTCTTATGTAACATACAAAATATTTATTATGTCATCTTTTTAATGGAAACTTGTACAGCATCAGTTTAAAAGAGACACAAGTCAAATTAAAAGCCTCATTCTTACTTCAAAAGAAATTATGTTTTAGATTATTAAACTTGATATATTATAAACAATTTATGTTTTTACCAAGGCTCTGATAAACTCATAAACTGAGCAAAAAGATTTCATCAAAAGTGATGTACAACATAATGTAATAACTATTATAAACTCTTCTTACTAAAAACCTATATCAATCCAGTTAGAAACTGTGATTAATATCATTATCAGTATCACTGTGATGTTTCTCATTTATTAGCAATATGCATTTATTAATATAGGAAGTCATAAAACTCAAATATTTTTGTGTTTAAGATGTAAACATTACTGACACATGACATTACAGTCAGTAGCTTCCAAGTTATTTAGATTCAGTTTTGTAGTTAATATCTAAAACTGCAAATACTAAATACAACTCAAAGACTGAAATTAATGTATTTGATGTTACTGAATGATGATGTGATATCACTATGTCATTGAATTTAATGGGTACAGTGCAATTAGTTTATTGACACCAGTGTGTTTCCAAAATCCAATGGGAGAGCTTCACAGTCACATATTTTACACCACCACCTTGTTGGATTTAATGGGTACTGAGCTGTGTAAGCACTTGACACCAATGAGGTAAAGTACAAACTGCCAAGATTTAGCATAGCATATCGTAAATGCTTACTACTACCACCAAAAATGAAAGCAATGCACTTAAGTACAATGTACATTATTAATTAGAAATTCAGCAAATCTTGTAAATGTTAAACTTCACATCTGAACTCCTACACAGTAATCAGTTTCCAATAAGTTAAAACAGATCCATATTAACCTTTTCATCCCAGAGGTAGTATATTGCCATTTCTGTATTTGCATTTATAAAAAATTAGCAACTAATAAATATCATCTAAAATGCCAGCTGACAACCAGCTGAACCTAAGTTTGATTTTTCTTTAGTAAATATTATGCTGTTACACAAGACTCTTAAAAAGACAGGTTTGTATTTTACACTAAGGAAAACATTTATATTTTTATACAGCCATGTTATTTTTGTTTTATCTCTATCATTACAATGAACTTACACCTTTTCCAATAGCAAGAAACAACCACAGGTTAAATACACCATTAACTGTTCACATTATTGAAAGAAGTTTATGGACAAAGAAATCCTATAAATCTTTAAAACTCATATAAATAGATCATAATTATCTTAATATACCTTCTATATAAAACTTATTCCTATACTCCTTTTAGAAATCATGTACATCTTTTTCAAAAAACACCCCTACAACAAATCCACAAGCTCATGTCAGGAAAAGTTCATTATAACACTTCATAGGGTTTGGGCACACTTCAATTACATAAGTAATCACTTCAACAATAAAGAAGCAAGGGAACCAGTACATTTTATTTATTTCTTTTATTCAGCAAACAGAAAAAGACAACTGAATTATTTGAAGGCATGTGACCAAAGACACTTGTAATGTAATAATTAAAAACTCATAGTCCACAGAAGAAAGTGAGCTTTTTGACAAATAAATTGCAAGAGAGAAACTTGAAAGCTCTAAAAAAAGTACTTGGGTGAGCTTTATAGTTTTTTACACCAGCAACTTCAGAAATTCACAGTTTTCAAATTATATAGGAGCTAGAAATAAGCAAGAATGTACAAAGATCACAGACTCGCAACTACGTTTCATATGTTGGCAAATTTCAATTATGTGACTGGGAAGCTTACCTATATCTACTCTCCATTTAAAAATTACAACTGGGGGTGAAGATTTCTAATTACCGTATCTTTTGGTGTATAAGACACACTTTTTTACCCCAAAATTTGATGTGAAATTCTGCTTGCATCCTATACACCGAAGGTATAAATAATATATATATGTATATATACGATATACACAAGCCATGTGTAAATATATTTAAATAGGCATGCATAGTTTAGTTCAATTGAATGTGTTATTTATAACAATAGTAGTTTTTTCTTTTAAAAACATTTTAGGGAGCATTATAAATAGTTTAATAGATTAATAAATTATAGTAATGGAGTTAGCAAAGTTTTCTCCAAAACTTTGTCTTCACAATAAGGGTGCGTTTTATATTCCGAAAAATACGGTATGTTGATGGTAGCATTGCCACAGGCACCCTTAAAACAATACTAGGATTTTAACAAACTGTCGCATCTAATAGCAATCCATTACATTTGCAGTAAATGCAACATGGTATACCCTAATCATGATATAAGCATCGGTGGGTGACATGTGTAGCTCTGAGGTAGACCATTTGTCTCTAACCGCTTGTACGTATTTGGTACAAACAGCCCATCTTCCTCCTCGAAGCCATTTTCTTTCGGATCTAGATCAGGATTGCCCGAACAATTCAACTGCAAATATGTAGCATAGAACACACGTAAAATATGCCCTCTTATAGCAAAGCTGGTTGGTGGCAGCTCAACAAATGTTATGTTCTTTGAACTGTAATATTTTTAATAACGAAGCTGATTTATCGTCTTGTAGGGAACACCACTTGTAAATACCTGTATCAAGTATTCCTCAGTAGGGGACACCAATTGTGAATATCTGTACAAAGTACTCCTCAGCTTTAGTGAGTGAAGCCTCCACGTGACTCAAAGTATTTCCAAAATCTTTCAAGTAGGCTAATGGGTTTGCTTTTAGTGCAGTAGCTTTAGTGCCTACTTTACTAGTTGTGTCACTCCCAGTCAACAAGTGCAGGGAAGGCAAAACTTTGCACATTTCTGTATCTAATTTGTGAGCCAGGGTGTAAAGAGGTATGTACCTTGTATTGTATCCTACACCACCTCTCATCCAGAGTTCTTCCAGTCCATGACGTTAAAGAAAACTGAAATAGTGAGTGCCCAAGACATGAACATTAATATCATTGAATAGTATGACAATACGTTGTGATATTTCTTGTGTTGCAAGGAGTACATGGGGTATCAGCTTGACATAAACTTCCTCAATATCAGTTTACAAGTCTGGCAGTACCATAACTTGTCCTGAATAAATCACATACTCACAATGGTTCATTTCCATATCTGCAACTCCAGTTCCACTTAGTATTATCTGAATGTCTAGACATTTCTGTGATGCATTTGTAATTATCCACTTTCTCTAAAGAAGCTGCAGATTAATCTTGTTAGAAGAGGATGATCAGGATGTGTCCATGTCTACCAGTAACACAGCATCTTCCATGTTATTGTTGATTTCAATAGCCTATCTACTAGATTTTCTTATTCTTTCAGAGTCTTTAACAGATTTTTCAAGATAAGATCAAACACAAGGTTAATGCGAGATGCTCCAACATAAAGTTTTATTACTATACCAAAGAAACCCTTGTTAAGGAAATCTCCAAAAGTCTTTTAAAGATTTTGTTCTGACACGTCTCGTACTGGTGTAATGGGAAATCCCCCGAAATTACAATCCAGATTGTTATATTACAGTATTAGTCTTCTTTAAATGGTTGAAACTATTTGTTTATGCTACACATAGTGAATTAGTAATGACTAAATAAGGGTTGTTTGTTTGTTTAAAGTTAATCACAAAGCTACACAATGGGCTATCTGTGCTCTGCCCACCATGGGTATCGAAACCGGTTTTTAGCTTTGTAAATCCTCAGACATACCGCTGTGCCACTGGGGGCGACTAAATAAGGGAAAATCATTGTTTTTACTAAATATTTATTAAATCAAATAGAGCAATTACTCCTTAGGAGTAATTGTAACAACAAATCAAGAAATAAGCTATATTTTCCTTGTGGTAGACATTGTGTTAATATTTTTATATTAATTTATTGTTAAGTAATTGATATCTGGGTATATATTTGAAATACTTTGAACATTTATTAAAGTTCTAGTCACATGAAATAGACAGCTTGTCTCCTAAAAGGCATTTTATTGCATGTAATGGTGGCCATATTGAATTTCTCAGACAGCTAAGGACTAATTTCATTTTTCAACATTATAAATGGGTTTCTTGAACCCCCAAACCTATATCTAGACAACGTAAATAGTTTTGCTATCTACTCTAGAACACGAGATATGGCTACTTACTCTTTGTGGTGGCCATAATGGCAGCCATCTTGAATTTATCAAATGGGTTAGGACTAATTTTATTGTTAATGTTGCCAGTCGTTTCCTTGACACCCAAAACCTATATCCAGACAACAAATTCATTGTGACATCTGCTCTAGAACGCGAGTTATGGCTATTTGATACTCTCAACAATCATATTTGCAGCTGTTACGTATGTGCTCGTTTGTTAATTTTCCGTAAAAATTATTTCCGAGAAACTTCAGCGATACAAGTCTATTCTTAAATAAAACTAGTTTATTCTTTGTCAATACAACTTTGCAATACACTTAATTTCCACAGTCACTTTAACTTAAACACACGCTATAATTCACAATGATTTACACACTTTACTTACGGCTTGACTCGATTATCTGTCTCTATCTCACTGTCTGCTATTCAATTATCTATACTGTCACTTCTTGCCGGTCTTATATATACAAAATAGAGGGCATGTCTAGCAAACACTCGAGCCTTCAGGAACGTTCGAGATATTCATTACGTGTTACCAGCGTCACGTGACTTCCGCTGTCGTAACACTGCCCCTTCCTTAGTATTGTTCGTCCCGAACAATAGCCACTTCAGTTAAACCAATAAATAATTAACAATAACTTAATTAAATGTACAAAATTTACAAACACAAAATTAGAATTCAACAAAGTCTCT
>NW_013667687.1:189992-191130 GCF_000517525.1 Limulus polyphemus | reverse complement strand
AAAAAAAAAAAAAAAAAACTTGTAAAAGTAGGATCTATAAAGCAGTAAGGATACATTGTCTATCAGACTTAATCTCTCTTCACAAGCCTCACAAATGAATAAAATAAGATAAAAATTAAGAGATACGCATTCAAATATTACTCCTGATGAAACAGAATTATAAGAATAGCATTAAAACGAGTTAGTATGAATGATTAGAGTAATTTACATCCAGCTCCATAATAGTCATAAACCTATATTAACAGTACAGTAAAATCTAAAATCTCTAGATTAACACTTTCTGGACCATGTAGGGTATTACTGATATCTCGATCTTTTCCATTTCACAGTGCACTGACAATAGTTAAGCAAATGATATCAACATTGTTATTTACAGAATTTGATAATATAAATCTCAACCACTACTGTTTTTGTTGCATCCCAGCTAGCCTGATGAGCCCTGGTATCAGGCAAAAGGCCCCACTGGCAATGGATATAACAGATACAGTGTGGTTGGCATATATTATTTTTTACTTTGACCTGCAAGTTCCTAGAATAAACAGAATGTAGTTTTTGCTTATAAAACATAATTTAGTTTAGTATGTCTATTATGTGAAACATTTTATTATGGAAAAACATTAAAAAATAGTTCATCTTTGAGTTCATTTTTTTAATATTCATCAGAAGTTATTATATATCCAATGAGTTTCAACTTATATTGATATTTATTGACTCTAGACAACAGAGCACCTTTCAAATTTCAAAACAAGAAAAGTAATAATAATAATTTTATTTCAACAATTTTTAACTGAAAAGTATTTTACAATTTATATTTTCTAATGTTTTTAATGTTTAATTAATGTAGTTTGCAAATAAAAATGAAAAATATTGTTCCAAATTTTCTTTCTGAACAGTTCCAAGGGGTATTGTCTGAAACCTTAGTTTTTCTGCCCATCCTAAGACATATTTGCTAAGGAACAATAATCTCATGAGAATATAATTACCACGTTTTTATTTTTCTCACATCCTTTTCCTTCTGTTGTATTTGTTCCCTTCCTTTTATAATTTCAGCTTTGTAGAGAACTACAGCTAAACTTAAATATCAATAGATAGAGCATATTACAAACTATATATATATATATATATATATATATATATA
>NW_013667687.1:185446-189227 GCF_000517525.1 Limulus polyphemus | reverse complement strand
TTTTCTCATATTCCTTAGATGTTTTCATATTGTTTCATGAAAGACATGCAATTTCAGGGCCATTTCACGAGTGTGATGCCTTGGGTTAGACTCAAGAAGTGTCTTCAGAGTATCAATATCAATTCCAACATGTCGGCCCCTGCCATCACAGCTTTTAAGGCTAAAGTCACCCGAACGAAATTTGTTGAACCATCGTGTGCCATCACTATAAAGGATTAGAGTATATTAAATTTTACACATTATATAGGCTACGCTAATGTGACGTTTAGTTGGTTCATTTAACTATTATACGTGATGTACGTTTTTTTGGGAGGTGGTTAATGAAAGTATTCCAAAATACGACATTAATTTCTTGATAACCTAGTACATACACATTTGAACTATTGAGCTATATAGCCATTGCCCCTAGCCATTTTAAAAGCTAAGCTTTATTAATAACTGTTCAGAACACATAAAAGGCTGGCAACACAGGGCTATATTAATAAAAATTGACAAAGAAGAAATATTAACTGAAATATAAACTATGGGTCTTTATAATTCCAATGGATGATTGGTTCATAGCAAATATAAACCTGTACTTGTTGATGGTCACAAAAAATGCCAGATCTGTTATTTACAGATGAGGCTTTCCAGAGCTGCATGCAAATGAAAGATGGATATTTTCTTAATTCCTTCCATATAGGGTTGATGTATTACACTGACTTTTAATCTCAATGTAACCATCAGAGTTTCCATACTATAACTTTTAGCCAAAATTGCAAAGCTTTTGTACACAAGAAATCACTGCAAGGTGTTTTTAATATTAAGATTAAAAAATACTTTTCTTCATCTGGAAATTTTCAAATTTCATTTGTGTAATCTATAAAACCTTCTAACCTGTTATTTTCGATACCGAAGTCTCTAAATCTAAATTATTCCTTTTTCTTTCAAGAAAGACTGCAAATTGTAACAAACAACTACAACTGTTTATTCTGAATAGCTTAATGCTGATAAATATACATCATACTTTGCATCCGTTCTCAAGGCATACGATATTACATGCTGAACGAAAATTTTGCTGAAGGGTTGCACATGTCTCCCAAAGAAACTGTAATATGCCTCAAAGGCATCATTGAGTTGTGTCAAGATGAATAATAAATAGTAAAGGACAAGAAAGGAAAATAAAATATTAAAAATAAACTATATGTGAAAAGGAGAAGAGCTGAAATTATAAATTAAACAAAAGGAAAAAGCTTTAAAGATATTCTACTAAAAATGATAAGGTATGTATTTTTTTCTCTTTCCTAATATTAATTATTTCATTGCATTGTCTATTGATGACAATAGTTAGAGTTAGTGATATGGTAGAGAAAATAAAGATTTACCTTAAAAAACTTCTGATATCCTTTTAGGAGGTTCTAGAGATTATGCAAACGAAATGTGAAAACTACAAAAATAAGAAAAGTATTTTTATACCTAAAATGAAAAATCACCTTGAACTATTTTAACAGTATGAGTGTAAATAACTACTATAGATAAAAAAAAAAACTCATTCTGACTCCTTTTAGTTTCTTATTATTATTTTCTTTTCTTAAAAACTTAAGTTTCTTTAGTAGAGGTTTGGTGTGTATAACACCTTGCTTTTGTTTTAAGTACTTGGTATTTGTGGTCGTTGATGCTCCACTTTTGTATACTTACCTTGATTTGTAACTTTTGTTCATATATTTTATGTAACTTAATTTTTCCTTTTATAACTCTTTGCAAAATATTGTTTTTTATATTACTTAGTCCTGTTTTACTTTATCTAAAAAAAGAAGTGTGGGCCTTAGACTAGAGAGTAAAGATAGTAAGAAGGAGAGAAAAAAATAATTATTACGAGTAGCTTAATTATTGTAGTACTACTTGTAGTACTAGTACCAGTGACGGAACAAGCAGTTCAGGGGTCCCCAGAGCAAAGAAAGGATTGAGGCCCCTTTTTTAGAAGATAAAATCAGACTATGTCCCCCAGGCATCACAGCATTGCCCTTCTGCCCCACACTAGTTCTGACTCTGAGTAGTATGTACAAATCTCAGAAGCTTATATTTCTAAATATTGAATTATATTTTTATTATCAAATAAATATAAAAATTAGCTAAAGTTTTTGAAATAAAAAATAATACAAAAGTCACAACCTCTTTCAGTTCAAAGTACTAAGACTAATCCAATTGTAAAAATCATGCACTTGCCACATCGGTAAATCTTAACTCAAACATTTGTGAATCAGCTTTTTTTCCTAAAAACATTTATTTTCAGTTAATACTGCAATGTAATGATTAACATAAATATGTAAGCAATATCATATGATCTTTGATGCTACAGAAAAATGATAATCATGTACCTGCCATGCAGTTCTTTCCAAAGGCAAGATTTGCAAGGCATATAACAAAAGACTATGACCTACACTAAGTGTAATCTCAAAATAAAATGTCAATTTTCATAATAAAAACTGTCCACTTTCCTATTTTAAAACACAACACACAACATTTCATCACATGCTTTCCTTATCATCTTATGATTTGCCAAATGTGAAATACAGTGTATTGAATGAGACTGTACCAAAATTGACACCTTACAACTAGGATTGGTTAAAATTTTACAATTGTTGTTAAACATACCCAAACACTGTTTTGTAAATAAAAAAGATTAGAAAGAGGTTTAAATACTGACCACAGATGGCAGAACAAGCATTAAAGTGTGAGGAAAAAGTTTAAAAAATGTTGAAAGAAAATGTTTTAGAGGATGCTTATTTAGTCTAAAACACGTTGGATTTTTTAAAATATCTATTTAAAATTCATTGAATAAAACAATTTATAACAAATAATTAAATATTATATTACTATTAAAAAAGATAAAACCTGAATTACACTTTCAAATAATTATTCTATAATTTTTCCATTCACAAAGTGCAAGACACAATGGATCAGGAAGTTATAGGGTTAAATAATACACCTAAAAACACAGAATAATAATATGCACAAAGTAAACAAAGTCCTTCAATTATTATAATTTAACCGTCTTTCTAATTATGAAATAAGAGCCTTAAAATAATTCCCTAAACTTCTCGATCTGAACACCACAAGAGAAACTTTCAAACTGAAGATGAAATAAACAATACTCTGTGCTGAAAACAATGTAATATGTCATATGATAAATTAAAACCTTGTGAAAGAGAAGATCTAACAGGTGGACATGGTCTCATTTTCTAGTTTATGTCTCTGTAAACTAAGAAGATTGAAAGATATAAAAATTAGACTTTGCCTTAGTAATATCTATATTATAATAAATAATTTACATTAAACTTTATACCTCAGAGAGGGGTGGTAATTAAATTAGAGAATGGGCAAGACAAAAAACAAATGTCACAATTCTCATAGAATGGGAGATTGAGGACTTATTTAAATATTTCCTTTTTAAAATTAAAACATATATAATATTAACATTTGGTTTATTAATTATGTTTCAATGTAAAGTATATTCATATACATTAGTAATAAGGTGTTTCCATTAAATCCCAGAGCTGCTCAATTGGGTTGAGACTGGGGCTCTGTGGAGGCCATTGCATCATTTGAATGACTCCAGCAGCTTCTTTCTTAGCTAAGTAATTTCTGAATAGGTTGGATGAGTGTTTGGGGTCATTATCTTCTTGGCAGTAGAATCCTTTACCAACAATATGTAAACCCCTAGGTATACCATGATGGATCAGTATTTGATGGTACTTGCGCTGGTCCATTATTCAATCTATTTTGCAAATATCTCCTGTCA
>NW_013667687.1:179995-184879 GCF_000517525.1 Limulus polyphemus | reverse complement strand
CCCTTGGTACAAGTATATGGGAATTCTAAAGAATGATAAGTATTATTACCCTGGCTCATTCCATTTGTCCACAGGGATCAATGAAGCAATACCATAGTGTTGAAATTTTCATTCTGCAATGGCATGGAAGAATTAGCACAAAAAATGGAAGAAATGACAAAATGTTCTTTTGCCCTAACACTTTTGCACAGTACTGAAACCCTGTAAAAGATTGTAAAATGCACACTTTAACCTACCCATAGCGAGAGGATTAAATTTGTTTTGGTGAAATGAAGTAAATGTTATAAAATGTTAAATTTTCAATTCTAAAATATTAATGAGTAAAAAATTTTCAAAAGAGAATCAGAATTATATTTTTTACTTAAATTTGATTCACTGGTGTGCATTTAACACCAGAAAAATTCATATCAGTTGTTGATAAGATTTAAAAAATACCAATTGTATTAAAATTGAAAAACTACTTCTATTAAAAAAAACAACAAATAGAACATTCCCTCCAAATTATTTTAATAACAGAATGTTTAGATTAAATGATAAAACAAGATTATTGCTTTTTTTTGCATTTAAACATATATAATTTTTTATTCTAACTTGATAATGCTATGTAGTACTAATGCTCAGAAATCACACCTGGAAGTCACTGACTGGTTTGAACGAGTTGCCCAAATACAACAGTGCAAATTTTACAGCATTCCAGAGCTTATTACAAAAATGTCTGTATCCTTCCACACGGTTGATGTCTAAATTGATGTCACGACCTATAATGCAATGAAAAATTCATGATATACAAGAACCTGTGTTGATAGGTGACAGTTGTACACATACCAAAAAAAAAGCTATAAAATAATGAAAATGACTTACATTATATTAACATAAAATTACTCTAAAAGCAAGAATCAACATAACATCAAGAAAGTCTGATAATGAACATACACATAACTGAAAACTTCAGTAATATAAAGTACATGTGAAAACCTAAGATAAGACCAGGAAAACTTATACATAATGGGTATAAACTATACATGCAAAAAAAACCTGTAAAATTTATTTTTGTTCTTATGATCTTGATTTCCAAGTACCTTTTTTATATTACAATTTTTATGCCCATGAAATATGCTTTTAAATAGTTCAGGAAAATTACAAAGGTATTCACAAAAAACATAAAGAATTAATATTAAACTAAATAATAAACTGATTGTATCTGTAATTATGAGACCTATTATAATAGACAAGGACATTTTTATTCATTACACTCAAATATTAATCTCCATAGCAACAAGTTGGATAGGTTAAGTTTACTTTAATATTAGCTCACAAATCCATTTCAAAACTAGCAAAATAATTGTTTTAACTCTTAATAAAAATGTTATGTCAAAAAATTGGGTGAAAAAAAGGATAATGAACTGCAATTACAAAATGACTCTGACTCACACTAAGGAGTTACAATCATTTTGGTCTTGAAGTGTTGGAAAGCAATGTGAGATTATAAAGCGTTTCAATTTCAAATGTTATATAAACTTTTTGTCCTCCTAGTTAACTGACTTAGCAAGCTTTGCATCAAGTAGAAGTTAGAAATGAGAATAAAACTACTGGAAGACATATTTCAGAAAAAAATGCACACACAAGAATCACAAATTTTGTATATTTAATAATTGTAACTCACTTTTAAGAGCAATAGTTCCTACTCTGCTTATAAGAAGATATGCAGAATCTTTATTTAACTCATGAGATATTTCATTGGTCATTCTTCTTGGTTTTTTACTAAATATTTTCTGTCTACAAGGTACAACTGTATATGCTCTACCTTAGTTAATTACATATCCATTTCATTGATTTATATATTTCAGATCCTTTGAGTGGTTTCTACTTTATTCTGAGGTAGAAACTAAGATCAGATGAACATGATGAAGAAAGTCATCAAGAAATTAATTCATTTATGATTAAATATAAAATTTGTTTTAGACTAACAAAACATTATAAATACATATTTTAGCAAATTTTCCAAGTGTATTCAACAAATATCTGATATAACCAACAACTTGTATCAAGGAACAAGAAAATAAAATCACTCCCTTGTTCACCTCAGCTGTTTCTGAATTTCTCAATCTCAAGTACAGTTTTGATGCAGAAGAGAAGACTTGCACAATCATTTCATATTTTAAAAGGTTATCTCACATTATACTAATTTATATGATTAGAAAGCAAACTTAAACTAAACTTTTGGTAACTTTTTTTCAAACTTGTACGTTTAAGACATATTGTTTGATATGATTGAAAGACAAGAAAGATTTTCATTTTTTAAATATTTGGTTAAGATGAAGACAAGCCAAATTTGACTATTAGTAGTGTCATGTTATTATCCCTTGAACATAACACTCTTCAGAAGAGATTCAAATGAAGACAGTATTTTCTTCTCATCACTTTGCAGTAAGAATAAATGTTCAAAACTGGTCAATTATTATACTTTCCTCTAGAGCACTGAAAAACTTCAAGTTTTTCCAGCTCCTATTACAACATGTTACAATATTTGACACTAACCTTGTGCAGTGTAAGCACAGAGAGCAAATCTAAGGGCATCTGTTCCACACTCTGGTATGCCATTAGGATAATCTGACTTCTGTCCTTCTTTAGCTTTCTCCAATTCTTTCTGATCCAAATTTGTATCTTTTAACATCTTGCAAAGCCCCTAAGAAAAACCGAGACATATTCCTAGAAACATTACACAATTATAATCACTTAAAGCTTTTAAGTACTGATGATTCTACATTTTCGTTTAATCTCTGGTCAATATCTTGATGATATCATCACAATTACACCTTTTCTCCTTCTAACATGATCCTGTAAGGATAAAAGATTCATCTACCTCTACAGCATCATGCAAGTAACAAAAACAAATATATTGGACTTATGTTTGTGATAAGAAAACAGCAGTATAATTACCTGTTGTTGCTGAATACACAAGATATTTTTATATCAACAAATACTTTCACAATAATTTTCAACAACTTCCTTATACCAACAAAAAAATGTTTTCCAGATAGTTCTCTACATCAACAACTTTCCAGCTATTTCCAACATAAAATAAACAAGATAGTTCCCTACATCAACATAAAAAAACAAATTCTAGCTAATTCCCTGAAACGGCAAGAAAAAAACTTTCCAGCTACTTCCCTAGACTAACAACAACATAAAAAAAAATTCCTACCTACTTCCCTTCTTCAACAAACACATCCCAACATAAACAAAAGAAACACATTCCATGTATTTCTCTACACCAAAAATAAAAAATGCTTTCCATCTACTTCTCTATATCAATAAAACAACACTTTTCAATTACTTTCATACATCAACAACAAAAAATTTTAGACACCTCTCTACATGAACAACAAAAACTTTAAAGATACTTCCCTAATCAACAAAAGAACACACTTTCCAACTACCTTCTTATTTTGACAACTACAAATTTTTCAGATACTTGCCTACCTCAAAAGAAATACTTTCCAGATACCACCCTATATCTTGAACAAAAAATTCTTAGTTCTCTATAAACATTTTTAGATACCTTTCAACAGCAATACAAAACATTCCAGATACCTCCCTACATCAATAAAAGCTTATGATCCACTTCCTTATATTGAAAAAAAAAATTCCTTCTACTTCCCTAAATAAAAAAAAAGAACAAAGCTGCCATACAACAGCAACAACAATTTCCAACAAAAACACTGTGTATCTACTCCCCTATATCAACAAAACCCAAAAATACTTTCCAGCTACTTCCCTACATTAATGCTTTGACTACATTGTAAGTAGGTATGCAACTCTTGTGAAAGTTCTTTACAAAAATGAAACTAGTGGATGAAATTCTTTTAAATTTGAGATGAAAGGTTCTATAAGTATGTAGCTTTTCAAAAACAAGATATTTAATTTGGATTTTTTTCTAAAGCAATGTTTTTCTCATGCCTTTTTATTTTCTCATGTTGCCTATCCAAAATGCAAAGTAATTTTACTTTCAAGATTAAAAATACTTTTATGCATCACAATATTTTCAAATTTCACATGCCTAATCTTTATAATGTCCAGATAGTTATCAAAAGTTTTTAAAGAAAAAACTTTATATCATATTTGTTATTTTCATCAATGAATATCTGTACAAGTTTGGTCGATTTGATCAATATCATAATCACCATAGAAAAATTAGGAGATTAATATAAATTATGCCTTTTTTGTTCTAGAATGACTACAAATTGTAACATGAAAATATAAATGTTTAGACAAAATAGCTTAAAACTCATAACATTATACATTTATATATATATATATATATTTATTATTTTTATTATATTGACCTTTTAGCTGTGCCTGGCTAACAATACAGAAGTTACAATGATGAGGCACATGTGCACTCATGTTACTGTATCCAATACTATAAAACTGACCTTTAGTCTCTACAAAGTGACCTGGTCTTAGTTGTGTTTTAGTGGACTAGTATTTTGTAAAATTCAGTCGCATTTCATTTATTATAAATTATATATTTATATACATTATTACTATTCAGAAATAACTTTATTTTTTAAAACATAGAACATGAAATAAAGAAGTAAAACAAACAATTATACCTTCTAGTTCAGACCTTTGTACTTGGTTGCTGCTTGTGGTAGCTTGCTAAGCCTTAAAAAATTTTGCATGTGGAGGATGTGAACCAATATATATATACACACTTTTGAATAACTAAAAAATCATAAATTACTACATTGATACCACAGAATTCCACTGTAATTTATCAAGCTCAGTAACTAAGCTGTATTTTGGTCTAAAAAAAATATGAAATTTCAAGCAGAATAAAGACACAACCTACCTCCTTGAAATCTTGGTTCAAAAGAATGA
>NW_013667687.1:178590-179561 GCF_000517525.1 Limulus polyphemus | reverse complement strand
TATATAAATTTATATAAGAGACCATTTTTAAAAATGGAAAGATATGAGCGTGGCCCACTATATTTCATGCAGTACATGAGCGATATCTCAACAAAGAGAAAAGATAGGAGGTTCTTATTTTATATTCTAGCTTGTCGATATCACTAACTTGAGTTCCTAATTCGTACAAAACTATAGAATTTGTATTTTGACATCACAAACATCTAATATGAACCAGTGCTGCATTCAACATACCACATGACACACAAAAATCGATGCTTAGGTGTGTTTTTTAATCTTTACTTTTAAATTAAAAATTAAATAATATATAATACTAAAATTTGCATTATAATCTACAGTTTGATATCAAACGTAATGACGTAAATTCCCAAGTCTTGAGGTCCAAAACAGTATGTTATTACAGTAAAATTCCTCACCTCCAGTGAAATCCCATGAATCACATCAATAGGGTCTATTACATTTCCTAATGATTTACTCATCTTTCTGCCATGAGCATCTCTTACGATGGAGTGAAGAAATACCTAGTTTTTTACAGAAAAAAACAACAACCTTCATATAATAAGTCTTAATTACAGAAACTGTCATGCCATCTACCATTCACTCAAACATCCCATCAAATAATATATAGAGCTTGTTATATATTTGCACAGTTTCGGCTTTAATAGGAGTAGCCTTTTGTACTATATCACTATGTAATCAGTTTGAAATACTCATTAAGACTGTCAATTTGTGACTAATAAATTTTCACATGAAAATCATCAGAATACTGCTTATAACTGAAATTATCCTCAATATGTGATAAATGACAAATTCATAGCAATAAAACTTTAAAAGATCAAGCATATCTAAACCTGTAGCATCAATAACAATGGAAAGAATAAACATGATTGATCAATGTATAAGCCATCACATGGTTATATAAAGGTCAGTAACACATTTATAATAAGTAATAGAAATTCGATGCCGAGGAA
>NW_013667687.1:165994-178569 GCF_000517525.1 Limulus polyphemus | reverse complement strand
CAGCAAATGTACCTGATGATGACAAAACCTTGTCGAAACGTTGTACATTTGCAGTTATATTAAAGTTTTTCTTCATTACCCATTCAAGCCGTCTCCAGCCATTATAAGTAATAGAAAGTTACAAGTCAGCAAACTGTATTTTGAAGATAATGTAAATGTGTTTTTTTTCTTCCCTTCTACCTGAAATTTTGGCTTATGCCTTTTTCAATGGTCTATGATTGTCACAGGTTACATACACTAGTTTTGTAACCACTGATGTTCATAGACACCTGAAAAAGGTGCAAGTCAAATACTGTGTACAAGTTTAAAAAAACAACAACATTTATCTTAAGTTGTTTGTCATCTTCATTGAAAATGGTTTCCATCCTTCAGTCAGCACTAAAACTTTAAAAAATAATAAAAACATAATGTCAACATCTACAGTACATTCTTCAAAATTGTTGTGCAGTTGTTCTAGAATAGTTAATCAATGTCTTCACAAAAAGAATATGAAGGAATACAATTACTACTAGCCCTTTGTCTTAAACAAAGGTTACATACCATAATGATGGCTCAGTAAGGCCTGTATTTGCTTGACCGTGTTTCTGTCATCAATCCTCTGGAATACATGTCATATTCAAGTTTAGAGGTGATACAGAGGCTTGTGAGCTGAGTTTTTCTGCTTTGAAAATGTATAATAGGAATGATCCTTGACATAGATCATTTATGATTATTGAGATTTCATACTAGAACTTTCATTCTTACTTGAAAATGTGATATGCCATATCTTCATCTTGTGCAGCCATGTTTATATCACACTCCAGCAGCCAAAAGTTTATTAAATCAAACTTAAAGATTACTTAGCTCAAATGAAGAAACCCATCCCAACAGTCAAGCATTTGAATAATGATTATTTCTTTGTTCAATAACTTCTGTCTTCCCTTCCTTTGCTGTGAAAGTTCTCTGCTCATCTTATTGTACAATTTGCTGTATACTACAGATACTTGAAATTCAAATGTTGGATATCAGTGTAACTGAATATTAGAAAGTAAATTATTAAGATACATTTTGCATGGAGTTTCTTTGTTTCGTTTAACTCTCAGGTTATTTTTAAGTTTAGGATCATTTTGGAATAGCACTGTCTGAGACCATATAGAATTTACAGTGGAGAGAAGGATGTCACAGTTGAGATGAGGACACTATCTAAGAACATACCAAGGATTATGAAAACCTTTCTCTTGAATTATAGATTTTGCCATCCATGACTATAACAATATCCATGTTCTTGATCCATCCTTGGAAACAAAAATAAACTAAGAGAAATTCGATGACGAGGAACCCACTTTGAGACTAATAATGGCTGGAGACGGCTTGAATGGGTAATGAAGAAAAACTTTAATATAACAGCAAATGTACAACGTTTCTACAAGATTTTGTCATCATCAGGTACATTTATGTAGCGGGTCACGAGTCTTCTGGCTAGATAGGTACCTGATGATGACAAAACCTTGTCGTAACGTTCTACATTTGCTGTTATATTAAAGTTTTTCTTCATTACCCATTCAAGCCGTCTCCAGCCATTACTAAACTAAGAGAAACCCTTGCTGCTACAGCTCAAAGCAGGGTTAAAGGACAGTAAAGACGGGTTAGGTTCAAAAGAGTTAGTGAACATCTCAAAACTAACTTTAGTCTGTTCTGTAATACTCCTTAGTATTTGTACTGCAGTCCAAGCAATGTAAGGTACCGAATTGAATAACCAATAATTAGAGAGATGCAAGATATACACAGTGGACAAAGTCTTCTAGGGAGAGTCATAATGTAACCAAGCAGGGTAGCCATCTTATTTCTGTGGGTAATTAGGGAAATCATGAGTCTTCCAGTTTGGTAAGGCACACCGACAATGTTTTTGAGACAATAACTGGCACTGAGATTGATACAGAATACATACATGAAGAATATTATTACATTTGTCAGGATGCACATATATAGAAACATGCACATCCTGTTGAGAGACAGAAATATTGAGTACAAACAAAGTACCCATCCCCAATGATGGGAAAGTCTAAGTTAATCTAGCAAAAGTACCCATCCCAGTGACTGGAAAAGTTTAAGTAAATCTATCAACTTAAATTACTTCATGGACTTTAAAAAGGTTAATTGTGTTGTACTCTTGGTTTCACTCAGAGCCAAAGCTCTGAGTTACTTATACTGCCCACTGCAAAAAGTAATTGTTGAGTATTTCAGTCATGCTAAGAGCTGCTTGACAATAACATACACACAGTAAATCTACATTTTTATTCTTTAAATTATGTCACATTATGAAATGTGAATGATAAAGTGATTAATTCCTAACATATCCTGCTTGTGAAATACAATTTTGCATCAACATTATTCATGCCTGTTCTCCCATCATTTCAAAAGTGAATATTAAGATTTGCCTGCATGCTTATCTTATCAAACAAAGAGTGGGAAGTGGCTGCCCTAAACAAGAGACAGACAGACACGGTTTGCAATATATATAAGATTAGTAATGTTCTAACCAATGCTGCAGCTAGTTATAAATGTAGTTACTCCAGTTTTTTTAAACTAGTGCAACCTAAGGTGAGTATGCCCACCACCATGGATAGGTACAGCAGTCAACTTTATCCAATGTCATTTGGATGGTTTGAAAAAACACGGACTTGGCATCATATGATATATCCCCATAAAGATACCTGAACAGAATATGGAGGACTTAGTACGTACTGGAGCACCCAGGACCTTCCTCTCCATGCTAAATATTAGGTGCTTGACTGACCCAACCACTTTGACCAGTTAATACAAATTTCTTTCTGGCAAATGGTAACAAGATAAATAAGTCTGACAAATTTTCTCTTTAAACAAAGATACATATCTTTGATCTTGATTTAAGCATTCGCATCCTAGGGATGCAATACTAAAGAAATTATCAGCCAATAGTTAAATAACAGTTCTGTGGACAGAAAATTCAGTATCAACCAGATTAGGCCAGAGATCAATGGAGTGAATGAATGCAAGTTGAGAAGGAGGCAGTGATGCCACCAAATACGCAAGTAGTATGTGCTACCATCTGCTACAGTATTAGAATTGAAACCAGAAAATAATATTTGTGTCTGGAAAATGGGATGCATTTGTTCAAACAGTGCTTGTCTGTAATTATGAACATTTGGTCCTTCAACTTATCATTGGAATGACATAAGCCAACTGTATGTTTCAGTCATTTTATCACGTCCTGAGGACCTCAAGTTTCTAGTTGATGACTATACCAACAATCATGAACACAAAAACTCAAGTGAATTGTTAATGAAACATGCTGATATGTTTGTAGACCAAAATGGCTGGGAAACAATTACATAAGCATTCATTACACAATTCCAATAAAACCTTCACAAAAGCTTCCTTGGGGCACCAGGAAAGCTGAAATTACATTAACCTTATGGTTACAGGGTTGAACCCATTTGGCTACTTCTCATATGGAGAATAATGCACAATTCAACAATACTTACATTAGCTCTGAGCTTTCTTAATTTATTTTCACAGCAATTGGTAAGAGTTTGTTAAAGATTACAAGTATTTTGAACAAAAAAGAATTAGTTTATTTTAATTAAGTATTTTTATCTACAGATTTGTTATTTTTGTATTGTAGTTATTTACACTCAAGATTCTATGAGTATTATCATCAATGTCTTGTACAATGATATGTTTACAATTAAAAATATAAACAAATGTCCATACCTTTTAATTTTTTATTGAATAATCTTAAAAAATTGTCTTTTGGTTATATTTTTAATTGCAAGTTTTTATTTTTCACATATAGTTTATTTTTGATGTTTTATTTACCTATCCTGTTCTTCAAAATTATTACTTATTGTGACACAAGTCAATGAGTGTTCTTGAGCAATATTATGGAATCATAGGCAGAGACACTTTAGCCTTTGTCAGAATGTTGGGACATTTGCCTACTACACTAGGCCTGACAAACTGAGGCAGTTTGGCTTATATTTGAAATAATTATTAAACCTTTCTAATATGCATTTTTAAAACATAATTAACTAAAATATAAAACTAAAACCTATATACAATTTGATTGTCTATCTAAATAACATATTTATAAGTAAGAAACAATGCTAAAGTGATAGCGAGGACAAAAGCAACAACAATGCTAAGAGCAGTCTGATGAGTTCTCTATGGAATTCTTCATGCCAATTTTAAAATAACTATTGAGAGATTGTATTTTAAAATGTAATCTTTCTGTTGGTTATAAACATCTAGCTCAACTAAGTATAATTGGCTAAGAAATCATAATTATATGTGTAGAAAGTGGGCATAGAGTCTGTCAAGAGTTCCAGGAAATTTCTTTTCTCTGAACATACTCTAAGGAACTTCAAAGAAGAATTTGTAAACAGAGCAATTAACCTAGATTTTATCTATACATTGAAGGTTAGTGTACATCAAGAAGTATTCAAGTTACAAACTCCAGAAGTTAAGTTTTGTGAACTTTTGTGCCAACCTGATGTTTAAGAATTTTTCTTCAAGGTTTCTTTTGAAATAAAGGAATTAAAACTTATATAATATAAAACTTTGAACTATAATATAAATTTTAATGCTAATTTCATTGGCATATATTGATTGTAAGATTGCCTAATTGAATTTTAAATGTAACAAAGTAAAATCTCATGACATGCACAGAAAAGGGGTACCTGCAACCATATGGTTAAAGGATGGTATAAAACAAATTTTAGAGAATCCTTAGATCACTAGTGGTGATGTTGAGAAAGGAGCAAAGGAATGTCAAAGACAAACACCAAACTTAAGCAGAAACAATTTAACAGCCCACAGAACTTTGATGCTACTTGCTGTGCAGCAACATCAGAAGTAACCATCAAAAACTGGTGAACACAGTACAAATGCACATAACATACGATATTTCTATAGTTAGTTACAAATGATACAGGATGGCAAATTGTACAGTTGTTATGAAGCAAAATCTCACAGCTAATATGTGATGCAGCTAGTAATCCCAAGAGCTGTAAGACAGAGAATGTTCTGGACTTACCACAATGTGCAAACATGAAGAAGCGGATAATGTAAGTGCATTCACAAAAATTCATTGAACAATCATGTAGACATTATACATATATTCTGCTAGAGGAAATACAAGCAGCTGTAAGAGAGTTGTACATTGTAACATAGAGTTGCTCTGGATATAGCTGGATGTCTGTCTGAAACTAAGTGTGTGTTACTTGTTACCAATTACTTCATCAAGTGAAATGAAGCTTATTCATTGGTTTATATGTTAGTGGAGTGTATTGTTGATTTTTAGCTGAACTTCATTTGGAGCACCTGTAGAGATATATATGGATTAAACATCAACTTCTTGAGTCAGTTGTTTGTTGAAATGTGTCCAGTGTTGGACATAGTAATAATGCACATTTTATTTAAGTCTGATGATTTGGCTGAATGGGTGGTGTATAGCTCCAACGTTTGTTAACCTTGACCAAACTGACTAGGATGACCACCTAGAAAAAATCATCCTGGATGTTGTGAATGTCCTAGATTTCATAAACCACAAGTGCAGCTAAGATACAGATGATTAGTTTTCTTCAAATATCACGACTCTTCAGTGAGAAGTTCATCCCTAGTGAATGTGAACAGAAGATGGAGTACTTAGTAAGTACTGGAGCACCCAGGAACTTCCTCTAACATGCCAAATATTAGGTGCTTTATTGATCCAGCCACTTTGACCAGTTAGGTGCAAATAAACTTCTGCATTAACAAATGGGTAAAGCAGTGATATGTTAAAATACATGCTGTGAATAAAAAGCAATAGAATGAAAGTTAGAATCTGATGATTAGGTTTTGCTTCAGTGCATCCTTACAGCATGTAAACAATATTTTTTTTACTGGTTGGACTAGCTTACATATAGATCAATAGCTCGATACAATGAATTATGAGTGTGATACGCATAAGCATGCTGAACCTGCCAACAAGAATGAACTCTTTATCACGAATGAGCCTGATGAGAATTTTTTACTCTAGTAGTAAGATGAGCAAGTCAACTCTAGTAATACTATGGTGTACGAACTTGACTCAGATGATAAAAAGAAAGATGATGGCAGTACACATTTAATAATATGTGATTAGTGAAATGAAGAAATATCAATAGTAGATAAGTTTATCTTCTCTGGAGATTGTACAAGATTGACATCACCCCTATAAACAGAAATGGGGAAACACTAATTTATAATCATAATATTATGGTTTTTCATTCTTCAATTTTCCTACCCAATGTCAACATAGGTAATTGATAATTAAGAAATTACGAATAAGAGTAAACTAATCCTACAGATAAGATATTACAATAAGCTAAAATGTACACTATTAAAAACTAACTAGAAATACTGAATGTTATAAACTAATATATACATACAAGACAACTAAATCATACTGATTAGGCTACATTGAATTACCAGTTGGGAGCTCTCTCTGTTTTCAATGTTTTAAATCTAAATCCAAACACTAAACCAAAAACGAAAATTAATCTTTATAGAAGTAATTATAATTCAATATATAATTCAAATTATTATTTTCAACACTATAATCAAAATATATAAAGAGATGAACTACTATTAAAATATAAAACAGAAACTTACAAAACAGACAAATTCTTCGGTTATCTGTCATTTAGATTAATTATACTTAAGAACACGCATAACAAAAATATGTATTCATCTGAACACTTTTCAGCCTGGTGTACTATACAGGCCACTTTTGGCATTATATTCACAAAAATTAATATCTCATACACATCACCACTTCAAATATTCAATGTGATGACCATGGGACCTTTCAAAATATAAATTACTAAGTAACATAGCTAGATACTACGTTATTATGCAGATCATTCGTAACCACTGATCATGAAGCCATTTTTTCATAAATGGTTATAGGGAAAACCATACTAGACCTAATGATATCATGCATTAACCAATTTCTTGATAAATATTATGCAATAAAATATTGTCTAAAGCATTAAAACCAATAATATTTACCTTACTTTATCTTATGTAAACAACGTATCTCTGCTATCTTTTTAGAAATGATGTACATCTCTTCCAAATACAAACCACTGTCACCTCTTCATTCTCAGAGGGACTTCATACAGGAGTATCATAAATGCCTAGTGTCAAGTTACAACAGCAGGAGTTTCTGTGTACAGAATATGAACTTACAAAGCAATTACTTTAACCAAATAAACAAATAAGCAGGGAAACCCATTAAGTTAAATTATTGCCTCTCCATAACATACAAACAGTATAAAACCAGAATTAACTTTCATATATCAAGACACTTAAGTAAGAGAAAACTAAAATAAATATCTTTAAATTAACTTAACTAAGGCACTAATGGCAATTTACAGAACTTAGTATACAAAAGGTTAGGTATATTGTGTTAAAATGATTCTGAAGCATCACCACGTCATTATACTCCATTGCTTTGTCAGGTCATACTCCAACTGAAGACCATGCATCTTGACAATAACCTTGCAGCATAGTTTTTAATGGCAAAGGGCTCTGGCATAAGGCTGTCATATCCAAAGCATGCCATTTCTTCCTGTATGCTTTTCATAACCAATTTACTATTAGGAAATATGGGTTTCACAGCTCCCATTTCAAAAGTCAAATCACATAGAAACCCATACATACTGTATCCAGCAACTTGACCAGTATGTCTTCATGTAGAATATCATGAATACCCATTACATTCTTTAGATGCTTCACATTTGCAAATTTGGTTGAATGAAAAGCATGACTGGATGCTTTATCTTGGTGAACCCATACCCTCGTTGGCCTCATTTAAAGTAGATATTTCAGTGCGATACAAAGGGTTTGTAACATTGTGATAAGAAGGTTAAAAAAAAACAACCTTTATGTTCCAGATAATTATAAAATAATTTTTTACTTTAAGCAACATTTCACCTTTGCAGCTTCATCAGGGTTAGTACATACACTGTTTGATATTAGAATATTTATTAAATTATAAAACTGCTTGTAATGTTCTATTTCTCGAGTCTGCCGTAACGTGCATTTAACAATGTATAGATCATTATTACTCCATTATTCTTCTAATATTATAGTATAGTTATAATACTAACTATACAGCTATAATAACATATGACATATATTACTAATATGAAAATAAAGAGAAACACAATGTGTTTTAAGATTAGCTAAAACACAACAAAGATAGAAAACAGATGCTGTAAGAAACAAAAATTTAAAGTTGAAAGGATACAGAATTTACTAGCAGTGTTGAAAACAAATTCTGAGACTGTGTGATATTCCAGAGTACAAGTGTCAAACTGAAAGTAACAGTGTATATCACTATTACGTATATCACCCATTATCTCTGTCCATTTTTGGATTTTTTTTCATTAATGAATATAGCTTCCATATATTTTCTCTTTAAAATCTTTGGTTTTTTGTAAGATCAAAACTATAAATCGGGTTTGATTTCCTGTGTTTGTGGTTCCTTGTATGTTTAGGAGGTGTTCTGCTGGAGCAGTTTTGTGTTGGGCATACATATATAATGCACTGATGTGTTCTGAGATGCATGTGTGAAAAGGTTTCCAGTTTCTCCTAAAAATACATCTCCACATACTACAAATGTCTACAAGTGGTTTGATTGACTACATGTTTGATGTGGCACATTTTTCCTGCTTCATTTATCTGGTGTAGCATTCTTTTTTGGCATATTTCGTTCGTGAGTATGAAGAATAAACTAATAGTTCTTTCAGAATTTCACCAGTTTTTGTATTATGTTGATTGTCAGTTTGGATTGTTTAATGGCTTTACAAATCTTGGTTGTGATTGTGTTGCTTATGAATGTTCACTATGGGCATTTTTGTGCATTTTTTTTTTTGGGGGTCTGTTGCTGTTGTAATGCTTTTTTGTGATTTGAAGATACTTGATGTAATATTTGGGGTATCCATTTCATAATAGTAGTGTTTTAGTCTTTTTGTGCTGTTTGAATGGCATTCGGCATGGAGCAGTTTGGATATATTCTCTTTAATTCTCCAATTATTGTTTCCCCTATTAACTTGTTCTGGGTGGTGTGATTTATAATGAAGAATATCGGCTTCTTGCATTCTTGCTGCTTATTTGCCCATCTTGGATTTTTTAAGTTAAGTAACATTCTGCATTGGGTAATTTTAGTGTGGTGGGTGGAAGTTGTTTAGGAAATAGTAAAACTGCTATATATAGCTTTTTTTTTCCATGATTCCATATACCAAGTATGTCATCAATGCATCTGTACCACACTTCTCGTATTAAACCTGTTTTTGTCTATGTGTATCATGGGCTTTGGTTTCTAGTGTATTGCTACTCTTTTCTTTTGTTTGTACAAAGTGTCACCAAATTTTAAATAACTGTTTAAAAGGACAAAATTGAGCATTGTGCAGATGGTTTGTAATGTGATGTTCACTTGGATGGAGACAAGGCAATTATGTCTAAAGAAGTTAAAATGGAGTTAGCACATATTGTTTGTGTAGAAGATTATAACTTTTCTAAGATGTATTTAGTATTGGTTAAGTGTGATGGAACATACTTTATACATGGTTTAAACAGCTAATCTAGTAACCAGAATAAGGTTTCTGTTGCAGAGTCATATGCTGACACTGAGTCATAAAGGTAAATTTTATTTATGGTCTTTAGGGACTCCATATAGTTCAGGTATATGGCTATGGGAGGGTTCTAATTCCATTAGTAAATTTTCCAACAAAGCACTTTCTTCTTTTTAGATTTTCAAGTATATTTTTTGCTTCTCCCACGACCATTTTGATTGGATTTTTGTTTAATGTAGCATAAGTGGATGTGTCTTGAAGATGTTCCTCTATTTTACTTTAATAACTGTTTTTGGTTAAGACTACAAAATCTTTCCCTTTGTCTGATTCTTTTATAATTAGACTGTCTTTTGTTCAGAACTATTTTTATAGATGCTTTTTCTGCTAATGAGATGTTATCTTTTTCTTGATGATTTTCAAGTGTAACTAGAATATTTTTTATTTGGTGCTGTAGAAAGGAAATCTTTTGCTCTGTGGCTGTTGATGTTTTTGGCAGCTGATACTTCTTTGAGTCAAATGGGTGATTGCTGATTGATAGGTGATTTTGATTATCTTCTTGGTGATTTGTATCTCCTATTGGGTGTTGGTTAGTGGAAGATGAAAAAACATCATTTGGAGTGCTGTTGGATATTTCACTTGTGTTTTCTATAGTATTTTTGTGTGGAGTTTTTGAGATGTTTGTTCTTTCTTTAGTTTATGATGTTATTTCCAGTGAACACTATATATAGCTTTTTCAAGTGATGTTAAAATCTCTAGACATGTGTTGTCTGGAAGTTTACTACTTAAAGTAAAGTTTGAAGTTTTTGCCAAAAGTGACATAGCATTGGGCTGGAGTATACTACTAGTGTTAAAAACAAATTCTAAACCTTTGATACTCCAGAGCACACAAGTGTTAAACTGAAAGTAACAGTGTCAAGTGTACTGATATGATGTGTTGTTTTTTGAATATCAGTTTAGCTACATTTACTACCCATTGTCTCTGTTCATTTTTGGATTTTTTTAGTTAATGAGTATAGCTTCCATACATTTTCTCTTGCAAGATAAAAACTTTAAATAGGTTTTGAATTTCTGGGTTTGTATAGGAAGTGTTCTGCTGGAGCAGTTTTGTGTTGTTCCTACGTATATAATGTTCTGAGATGCATGTGTGAAAAGGTCTTCCGGTTTCTCCTATATATGCATCTCCACATATATTACAAATAATATGATAGACTACATTTTTGATGTGGCACATCTGTCCTACTCCACTTTCTCTGGTGTAGAAATGTTTTTTTTTGCCACATTTTGTTTGTGAGTAAGAATAATAAGCTAATAGTTCTTTCAGTGATTTACCTGGTTTTTGCATTATGTTGATTGTCATTTGCAATTGTTTAATAGCTTTACAAGTCTTGGTTGTGAATGCTTTGTTTATGAAAAGAATCTCAGTGTAGGAATATTCTCTTAGAACCTTTCCAAAAATGCAGTTCTGATACATGCCATTCCACTGCAACTTTATATTGGTTGTATGTTATGTGACTTGCTGATTTGCATACATAAAATGACTGTAATGTACTCAACCTCCTGTAATTTGCATATATAAACAAGTGACCAAGAACAAAAACCAATTTTCCCACAGAAGTAAGTAATGAAGTCATAGTTTTAACATTTGATGAAATCGTTATTTTAATAAAGTTTTTGAAATAACTCGATCTAATAACTAATAAATCAGATAAAAAGTTGATAAATTGAAAGTGTGGTGTTGCATTTCAACTTCTGAAATTAACAGATTGAACATGTATAAGTCTGTGTAATTATATTCTTTGTAGTGAAAAAAAACAAAAATTCAGAGTGACATTTGATGCATAATTATTTTAGCCATGTCAAAAAACATATATAATTAAATAAAACAATGTCCTCAACACACCTATAACTGCAAATAAATTGTAGAGCTTTTTCAGTGTTTTATATAAAGTACAAACCAACAAGATGTGTGCTAAAATTATAAACCATAAGTATTTCTTACATTTGCTGAAAGACATATTGCCCAAACTTTACAAAGTGTTGTAATAATAATAATAAAAAAAAAACAGTTTGTAAAAATGTTTTTAAGTGAGAAACCTTTTATGATTAATATTAACATAGAAAGATTTTCACTATTAACATAAATTTAATTTACAAAAATTATTACAATATCATTAAAGTGCAAGTGAATGACTTTAAATTTTAACAATGAGAAGCAAAATATAAAGACTACTGAAGTAAACCTTGCAAAACAAAACTACACAAAAGTACACCTGATATATTTATAGTTGGGTACTTTAACTCTGAGTACACAAACATTAATACTTCTGGTTTCAGTTACAAAAATAAACATTTAATACAATGAAAAATTATGTATTAATTATGATCAGTGTCACAATATTGAACTTTAGCAAGATTTTTTAACAATAGCCATCTCAAATTACTAACTTATTTATATGCCATCCACTATCACATAATTTAATATATTAAAAATTTTCTTGTCTATTAGAACACTCCTTGTAAAAAACTAAACAAAAGAAACAAAATGGTGAAATCACTCATTATCTATATAAAATACATATGGAACCCAAGAGTAATACTGATGGTATTATCATGTGACTCATATTGCTTGGAGACGGCTTGAATGGGTAATGAAGAAAAACTTTAATATAAATTTAACATAACAGCAAATGTACAACATTTCGACAAGGTTTTGTCGTCATCAGGTACACAATATTCTTGTCAACGTCAAATTCTCTCAAAAAGCCGTCCCTAAATTAAAGAAATCATTACTAAACAAAAATGATTTAGAATCACACAATACCAACGTCATTTGCAAAATAACATGCAATAACTGCCTAGAATTCTACATCGGAGAAACACGAAGAAAATTAGAAACCAGATTGACAGAACACAATACAAAAACCGTCCCATGTTTTTCACCACTGCAACTCAAAA
>NW_013667687.1:160550-165584 GCF_000517525.1 Limulus polyphemus | reverse complement strand
TATATATATATATATATATATATCCATATCAGTGTAAACTACCTGTACCTGATGATGACAAAATCTTGTCGAAACGTTGTACTTATATAAAGTTTTTTTTTATTGCCCATTCAAGCCATCTCCAAGCATTATTAGTCTCAAAGTGGGTTCCTCGTCATCGAATGTGACTCATATGTTATTAGAGATTCTGTAATGAACAGTGTTTTGAATTCATTAGCAAGTTCTGTAATTAGTCAGCCTTGTTTATTTTGAAAAGATGAGTCACATTGTAATTTCAATAACATTCTATGTGGAAAATTACAATAATATTAAAATCCTGTAGTGATAAAACCACTTGTTCTTATATGCTTCTGTTATAATCTCCTTTATACTTGTGATTTTTCATTCTCAAAATCTTTATATCTAGTTTTAAATGGGAAAATAAAACTTTCCAGTGCACTGCAACTGTGTAAATATAAAACATTTCTTGCTCGACATGACCCATCTCTGCTTCCTTTCTATACAACATTGTGCAGACTATGTAATAAACAGTTTTGTGCCTTACAAACTAATGTGAACATATGATGAACAACTACAGATGCTACATTAATGCACCTAAAATGCTCAACTTATCAGAAGTAACATAAATTTCAATGTATTTTCCCTACTTCAGCCAAAATAATTTTGTAAGTTACTGCACCATTTAAATAAATATCAATTTTTGTACATTTAAAAATCAGTTGTAAAATTCTCATTCCCACAATAATCCCTGTAAAAATTTGATACTTCAATTTGATATGCTATTTTGCACATACCTTAACTTTAATAATACATATTTCCAAAACAAATGAATTCATCAAAATGTTTCAAATGATATTTTTGGGCAGAGATTTAAAGATCAAAAATCTGATATCTATATTTTAGCATCTTTAAATTCTTAAAAATTTGTTCACCAAATGCTAATTTTTATTCCAAACTAAACCTAATATGATTAGCTCCCAGAGAATTCAAATATATTACACATGTACAACATACTGGAACTCACCTCTTTAAATGGCAATTTTCCCATTAGCTTTGTGCCTAACATTACCATTCTTGCTACCCAGAAGAACAAGATGTCATAACCAGTCTCTAGCAATGTGCCAGGATAAAATGTCTGAAGATCTAACGTCTGAAAACATATATATAAAAGGTTCAGCTGAAAACATGAACAAGTTTTTTGAATTACTACTACAGCATTGTAAAAATAGAATAAAATGCTCCACCATTTATACAAATATTAACAAAATATAACCTTAACTCTTATTAAAGACTCAAAAAATTAATTTTTCTGAACTAGTGACATAGGAAATTTGTTCGGAAGGAACTACCCAAGATGTTTAGGTGTTTGAAGATCCAATTTAAAACAAGATTATTAAAAACTGTTAATTGAAAGAGGAGAAATAGGTTACTTTAAAATACTGAAATAAGAAAGGTAGCTTAAAGTGAAAATACAATCATAAAAAAAGTAAACAAACAAGCTTAGGATTTGAGATATGGTGTTGACATTTCCTGAAGCTACAAATCCATATTTTGACTCTTCTAAATATTACAGCTTTTAGACATGGAGTCGAAATAGGGATTTGTAGCTCGAGGAAATAACATTAAAACTATGTCTCAAACATTAAGCTTCTTTGCTTACTTTTTTTTATGATTGCATTTTCACTTTAAGCTACCTCTCTTGTTTCTGTAATTTTTTGAAGATCCCTATTCCCCTGTTTAATTTAACAATTTTTAATAATATTGTTTGTTTAGTTTTTTTTATGTCCATCATGACAGCAATACTGTCCTATTTGAAACAGTTTAGTTTAATGAAATTGTAGTTGGTGTATGATGCTCATTCAGGAAACAATGAGAACCTTTGAAATGGCTTCATGCAGATTGGATGGCTATTGCTCCTGATATCATTGCCATAATGTTAATCATTGATAGTAGTACTACATGTATGATCACTATGATGCATGGTGATCAACACATCACATGTTTCTGTATATGCTTGTAAAATATGTATAGTTACTATATTTATACGCTATAGCAGACTACTGAACTATACTGGAATGCCGCATGGACTAAATTTTCTAACCGCATGAGTTTTATACGTGTTCACTCGTATTTAGATATAGCCATATGAACTTTTCAAGTTCTATAAGATGCATGGATGCATATTCAATGCAAATATAAGACAATGTGTCATAATATAATAGCATATGTACAGAAGTAAGCATTTTTTATATTCTTATAGTTATTATATTTTCCTCTTCCTCCTCTCTAATGCCCATAATAAAGTTGGTCATGGTTTTACTGCAGCTGGCCAACTTTCCTCTTAGAGTGACATTCTGAACACACTGAAGGGTCAAAAACATGTTAATTAACAACTATGAATTGATGATATTAATATACCCCCCTCAATTTCTGATGGAGTTGGAGTCGTGACACTTCTACAACCCTCTTCCACTGTGACGAACCTAAATTCTGGTGGGGTGTCTCTGCTGCATACTTTATCTTAAATTAAATATTTTCTCAATGAAATATATAGCTATAAAAATTCTGCCTCACTTTTGCCTAGAATTACCATCACTTTTGCCAATATCCTGTTTGCACGATTCTTGCCACTCCTTATAGTCAGCTTCAAGGATGGCTATTCTATCTGCAGTATCTATAAAATTCACAATCACGAAGTTTTGGCTAAAATTTGACACTTACCATCAGCCATCACCGAGACTGCCAATCCTATGCTCGAAACTGAGCTTGGTGCTATAAATTAAACTACAGCTTAAAGATTTCTGTTGTGGGAGACAGCCTCAACATTTGTATAATGTTTTCGACATTTGTGTAACATGACTGAAATTGATCATGCAGTGGTAAAAGAAGAAAAAAAAAACTGATATTGCCAGCACGTCGTGTCCTAAAGGGCAGGAACCATATACATAAACAAATTATATATGACATCAATACAGCTGGAACAATAAGTTAATAACTGCTATGGGGCATGTGTCATGACTGCCATATAAACATTAAATTACATCCATGGCCTACACACAGCTATATACGTGTGGATATAGTAGATTATGAGCATCCATATTAACCACAGACTACATTAAAACAATTGGATGTCAATGGCTGTATAGCCATTGTTATTTGCTAAGTAGTCAAACTTAAAACTACCCTACACAATAGCAATGTTATGTTTAGTAATACTGCCCAGATTTTATTCCAATACTCACAGCCATTTTTGATGTAGACTGGTGGAACAATATTAATTAATAATAAAGAAGATCAAATGGGCAATCCTTATTACGAACCACTACCATGGTTCATGATAATTATTTAGACTTATCTGTATAAATAAAGTACTGTAAGATTCAATTTAAAAGGTTTCAAAACACACAATGTAAGTACAGCACATGCTGCCAAAATTTACACTTTCCATTTCTCCTATGTTTTTTAATATCCTCTTACAGTATTCTTAATTACAATCATTCTATTATACATATATACAACAGAAATAAGCTACTATGTAAAAACAACAACTATCAGACTTCAGAAAACTATAAATAAAGGTGTAGTAGAAAATATTTTTATGTGGCACAATATCTTGTGAAGTTTGACTTTCCTGGGGATTTAAAAACTAACTGAACCTAACTCATAAGTTTTAATTTAACCATTTTCAGCTTTATATTGTTCAGAAAAAATTCTTAAATTTCATAATTGTTAGTTTCTTTGGGTCTAGTTTGAATTCAGGTTACTGATAACAAGTGATATTTTCTAAAATGAAACTAGCCAAGAGATATTTGCCATAACAAAATAAATAAAAGTTTCAAAAACTTTCACCATGTATTGTTGTAGATATATTATAGAATTGAAATTCATTAGATGTTTAATAATGTTTATGTTGATTTTATATTTATATGTGTGTGTGTTTTTCTTATAGGAAAGCCACATCAGGCTATCTGCTGTGTCCACCGAGGGGAATTGAACCCGAGTTTATCGTTGTAAATCCGAAGACTTACCGCTGTCCCAATGGGGGTCTATTTATATGTGATAGTTAAATTAATTTACATTTGTTTATCATTTTAATATAAACTAAATACATATTACCATATTTTAACTACAAATCTCATGCCATTATTTTAGCTCATTCCAACTTTGTATAAAATTCTAATTGCAGAATAGTAACTTAAAAAAAATAAAAAAACACACTTTCAAACATTGCCTTTAATTTGGAGGTGGATAGCATTAAAATTTAAGATTCTTTATCAAATAAATAAGGAATAAAAATAAGCTATAAATACCTTATAGCTTAAAACAGAAACAATTTCTACTATTAATCATTGACTTCAACTTAAGAATAAGATATTACATTATTAGAAATTGTAAATAATAAAATAAGTACTTGATAATTTCTTATTAACATTAAACACTGCACTATCAGTGCTACTTACATTCTCGGGCCACCCAAAAATTGCAAAAGGAAACAATCCAGAAGAAAACCAAGTATCAAGTACATCTTCATCTAATGTATTTAAGATAAAAAAATAAATAAAAAATACATTGTATAATAGATCATTTGTGAAAATACAATACATTTTCAGAAATTTTCTCTATATTTTTATAAAAAGTAGTGAGGAGTTGGTCAGCAAATGACTTAATGATTTATTATACAGAAACAAAAGCTATAAAATATTCTTCTCTGAATTTTTCTTGGGGGTGGGAGGGGAATGGTGTTAAAGGTAATTAGACAGACAGCAGTTACGGTGAAAAACAAAAAAATTAAAAACCTGAAAACGTTTTTAAATACATTATAACTGAGTTGCTTACAGAAAAGTATAACAATCTGTTTACATTTTTGGAGATTATAAAGCTGCAGTTAGCAAAATTAAGTTTTTATACTAAAAATGACATGAATATAAGTATGAATGAATTGTAAAACATGTGTATAATGCAAAACATAAATTCTGAAAACTTCATTTTATTTTAACCATACCTTGTTTCAGTGATATTTTCTGTGCATCAACA
>NW_013667687.1:152664-159819 GCF_000517525.1 Limulus polyphemus | reverse complement strand
GGACAAGATTTTGTCATCATCAAATACAAAAACCTTGTCGAAACATTGTACATTTGCCGTTATGTTAAACTAATATTAAAGTTTTTCTTCATTACCCATTCAAGCCGTCTCCAGCCATTATAGGGCATCCTTTACTTCGCATGTAAAGTGATTTTTAGTGACTTATATTCAAAAATGAATTAAACTACTTTTTGTTTATGTTATACCAATTAGTATATCATAAAATTATAGCTAATAATGCATATTTAAATAGTATAGTAAGTTTTAAGTTCTAAAATTTCATAAGGCAATATTAAAAAAATCCTGAATTTCTCCTAGTGTGAGAAATGTGACATTTTCTTCTTCAGGCATATCCTCTTCTCTACTTTATTCACCACCCCTCCAATAAGTACAAAATTTAACGTAAATGGCTCACTATATTATTGTCATCGCTCAGACAAATCATAATTTTTATAGTCTTCAATCCTCTTTGGTTACAGAGCCATCAAATAGAAAATCAGAGCCCTCTTGCCACACTCGCCTTTCACATCCTCTCTTTCAGGATTTGTTAATAGATTTAATACTGTATTAATTATAACCAACAGAAAACCAAGTTTTTCATCTATCAAATAATGTATTATATTATGTTTTCTGAACAGAGAATTGTAAATTTCTCTTTTAGTACAAGCTTTGTTCCAATGGGAAACATATCGCCTAGCTTGGAAGAATTTGTAACAATTCTTGTCGCATAGTTAGAAAGACAGAAAAAATGTGATACTTATGGGACATTGTCTGTATTTTGCATGTTATTATTCTAAGTTCTTTGGTGCATTATTTAATTGAATAAAAATTATTTAGTGCATTACTACCATTAGTATAAAAAAGTAGGATTAAGTGTCATCGACAGTCAACTGCAAAAAAAAAAACAAAAAAAACAGGTACGTATTTTTTCTTGTTTTTAATGTGTATTTTTTTATTTATTATAAAAGTAAATAAAATATAAAAATAGGAATCTCTTTAAGTTAGTTAAAGTTAGATTAGGTAAAACAAATAATAACATTATAATAAAAATGTTTCACCAGGCATGCACACAAGCAGCTCGGAGTAGCTCATGGGTATTGTGATTTCACAGCATAATTTTAGCTCCACGTTCCCCAAGTGATTTACACCTTATAATGGCATGAACAGTAGTTAGACACCTTTTAAAGAGCGACAAGCAATAAATTTTAAGTATAAGTAGATGTATACTGTTACGAGTTTTAAGCTACTGAAGATAAACGAATGTAGTTTCATGTTAGATTTGAAGTCATTGTAGAAAGAAAAAGGGTAATTTGGATTTTTTTTTTGGGTGGTTAAAATATCAGTCAAATTGACCAACTTTGTATAGTTTAGATAGAGAAAATAACAGATAAAATAGAAAGTTCTACTGAAAACAAACATTTGAAATGTACTTTGGAGGCTTTAGAGATTACACAAATAGAATTTGATATTTTTGAGATGAAGAAAACTATCTTTAATATTAACATGAAAATCACTTTGCATTCAGACTAGTCAAGAAAAAGACTTGATTTATTTATGGACAAATTCTTTTTAGTTTATTAAAACGTTTCACTAAATATCGGTTTTTTTGTATGTGAAAGACTTGTAATGTTTACTGAAAGTCTGCCAAATTTTGTGAAAATATACAATCTATATTAAAAGTTAGTGGTATCAAAACTCTAATGACTTTAAACAAGTACAAAGTAGTTGGTTAATTCGACCAAGCCTGTGTAGAGAGTTAATGGGAATATCATTCTCATTTTGTACTTGTGACAGAACTCAGGTTGGTATACAGAGCAGACTCTCTAGTTCTTTGTCATAAATGTAAGGTAGTAGAGCTGACATTTATACTAAAGAATTAGTGAACATTCATAACCTACTTTTTACATCACTGCTCTACCGCTGAGTTGGTTGGTTGTTTGGTGCTTTGTGGTGCAAAGCAACGAGGCTATCTGCACCAAACAACCAGTAGAAACAGTGAAAGTAAATTAGAATAAAATGCAAAAATACAGCTAGTTAAAACCAAAATATGTCGATAAAAAATTATATACAATTAAAAAGACCCATAGTGCATAAAAAATTAAAAATACAATCTAGTCGGACAGTGTCACCGTTACCAATGACACTGTCCAACGTCAGGGGTAAACTCTTAAAAAATGCATGTCTAAAATGGTGCCGTCACTCATGGTCGTAACAATGGCACAACAGTAAAATGTGGGCTATTGTGACTTGAGTGTCACAATGGCTACACATTGTTGGGTCAATACCGGATAAAAGAAAATGATGGGTTAAAAAACTGTGACCAATGCCTAGCCTTGCCAGGACAACTTCCGATCCTTACGGAAGCAAGACGGCCAAAGACCAACAGAAGGTTTGATCTGGAAAATCTTGTTATGGCTCACCCCAAGTTGACTGCCAAATGGCACGAAGCCACGCCTTGAAGACAAGGACCGTAGTCCATGAACGGGACAGGCAGGGCCGTGACGGCAACAGAGCAGACGGACTTAGCTGCAGTGTCAACGAGCTCGTTCCTGTGAATACCGACGTAGCTGGATGGAAGCAGAAGATAAAGAAAATTGGGCCAGTCGTTGTTGAATATAGATGAGAACAGGGTGAGAACTGACGTTAAGAGATTCTAGGGCCAGTAGAGAGCTAAGATAATTAGTGTAAATAGTACAATTACTGTACTGCATAGCTTCTACATGATCCAGGACAAGAGAAATGGCACACAACTCGGCAGTGAACACAGAAACTATAGAGGGGATCCTGCGAGCAACTACCGAGCCACAGCACACCATGGCAGAACCTACCGAGTCACCCAATTTCGAACCATCCGTGTAAATAGGAAGAGAAGAATGGCTTGAAAGATGTTCAGCAAAAAGAAGACGATACTTCCAATCGAGAGTATCCGCCTTCCTCAGATGACTCAGTGAAAGGTCACAGGAAGGGATGGTAATAAGCCATGGTGGAATGGGTTGATCATTGGGGACAGCAATGTTATCCAATGCTAGACCCAATTCAGCCAGTTGCGCCCGGATACAAAGGCCAAAGGGAGGAATAGCAGACCGTCTGTTCTGAAAGAGCATTGTCCACAGAGGAAGAAAGACAATCCCAGGTGGGATGCCGTGATAAGGATCGAAGCTTGGTAGCATATTGTAAAGAAAGATGCAAATGACGGAGGTGAAGAGGAGGTTCGTGGGACTCTGTCTACAAACTCTGGACTGGAAAAGTGCAAAAAGACATGGTGCAGAGCCGAAGCCCCAGATGGTGAATGGGGGTCCAGCATCTTCAAAGCCAAGGTCCTGGCAGAACCATAGACCAAAGACGTATAGTCCAGTTTGGATCAAATCAGGGCACAATAGATCCTGAGCATAGAACATCAATCCGCTCCCCAAAAACTTAAAGAGAAAACACGGAGCCCTTGCACACTTGACACATAGTGCTTGATATGTGGAATGAAGCTAAGCTTATGGTCAAAAATAAGCCCCAGGAACTTTGCCTAAGGGACCACATGAATAACTATATCGCCGAGACGGAACCTGGGATCAGGATGGTGACCCCGTTGGTGGCAAAAATGCATGCAAACGGTTTTGGAAAAAGAAAATTTAAAACCATTTGCAGTGGTCCACCTCAACAATCCATTGAGGGCAGTCTGAAGCTGCCACTCAATAAACTTCATGTTCAACGACTGACACGAGATGTGAAAGTCGTCGACATAGAACCCATTTGCAACGGTCGGAGGAAGATTATTAGTGAGGGAATTAATTTTAACATTAAAAGTGTGACACTCATGACACAGCCCTGAGGGACTCCAAGTTCCTGTGGAAAGGAATGGGAAAGAGTTGAACCCACATGAACTTGGAATTGTCTGTTCAGTAAAAATGTTTTAAATAAAAATGGGTAAATGGCCACATAACCCATAGGAGTGGAGGTCCTGCAAAATTCCATACCTCCATGTAGTGTCATATGTCTTCTCGAGATTGAAGAACAAAGAAACAAGGTGTTCTCTCTTGAGAAAGGCTTCTCTGATCAATGTTTTAAGTCGAATCAGATGGTCCATGGTGGAGCGCTGTCGACAGAACCCACACTGGGTGGGTGAGAGGAGTGTGTTCAATTCCAGGAACCAAACAAGATGAGCATTAACCATCCTCTCTAGGACCTTACAAAGACAACTAGTCAAAGCGATGGGACGATAATTAGAAGTAATCTTGGGATCCTTCCCAGGTTGAGAGAAAAGGAGGACAATAGTCTGGCGCCAAACATCAGGAAAAACATGCTCCTGCCAGATCCGGTTAAAACTAACCAGAAGAATAGCAAGAAAGGCAGGAGAGAGATGCCGCAACATCTCATAATGAACATCATCAGGTCCAACCGATGTACTACCAGACCGATGAAAACCAAGTTTGAGTTCCACCAGTGTAAAAGGGCGATTATAATCATAGAGATGATTGGCCTGAAAGGAAAGAGGCGATCACTCTGCCCGAGACTTGAAGAAGGCAGGGGAAGAAACAAAAGTGCTAGAAACATGAGAAAAGCTGTGGCCAAGAGCATCAGCAATGCTCTGGACATCAGCAACTTCCTGGCCATTGGTTAGCAAAATGGAAAGATGATGTGAAGCATACCTCCCAGTGACTTTCCAAATCTTGTCCCATACAGTTTTGGAACTGGTGGTAGAAGAGATGCTAGTAGTGAACTTAATCCAAGACTCCTTTTGGCTTTGATGTTGAACCTGCCGAGCATGGGCACGGGCCCACTGATAACCAATGCGGTAAGAACGAGAGGGATACTGTCGGAAGATATCCCAGGCCTGTTTTTTAGCCTTCCATGCCTCCTGGCAGGCAGGATTCCACCATGGATAAGGATACCGTGGAAAACGTGTTGAGATCTTAGGAATAAAATGAGCAGCTGCCTGGACAATAGTCACTGCAACCACACAATCATTTATTGATGGCAGAGAGACAAAGGTAGGATCAAGTTCAGAGAGAGCAGTAAAAAGATGTCCAGTCAGCCTGGTCCAACTTCCACTGTGGCACTCGGGTTGGGTGGCATCGACCATGGCCAACCTCTCTCATAATGATAGGAAAATGATCACTGCCCCATGGGTCACTGTCGACCATCCACGAAAAGTGAAGGGGAGCAAACTGAGAGATCAATGGCAGTAAAAGACTGACTAGGTGCATGAAAATGAGTATATGTTCCAGTATTGAAGAGAGAAAGGTTGTGATCCGAGAGTCTACGCTCTATGGAACGACCCCTCCCATCAATATCAGCACCACTCCAGAGGTGGTTGGTCCATTAAAGTCTCCTAGAAGTAAAAAAGGAGATGGCAACTGGTCAACGAGAGCATAAGTCTCCCCGGGAGACAGGTAGAAAGTACAAACAGTGATGGTACAACCCAAGGAAACACGGATGTCTACAGCCTCCAAGGGTGTATCGAGGGACACGGATAAGGAGGGCACATGCTGGTCGACCAGCAGTGCCACCCTTTCGTGTACCTGCCCATCACACAACCTGTCATTCCAGTACAAAGAAAACTGCCAAAAGGTGACTGTATCAGCAGGTTTCAGAAATGTTTCCTGTAAGGAGAGACACATGGGATGATAGGAGTCAATTAAGGCCTTAATGTCATCAAGATTAGAACAAAAACCTCGACAGTTCCACTGTATCAAAGTGGCCATTTTTATGTAGGTTTAGGAGAACAGGGTGAAGAACCCTTCGGTTTATGACCACACCATTTTTCTTTACTAGATGGAGGTTGATCGACCTCCATGGATCCTGCCCTTGATCAAGTGGGCAGATCTCTGTCATCAGAGTGAGAATCCAACGACTGAGGACATGATTGAATGATCATCCTGCATGGGCCAAAGAAGGACCCGAGCGAACACCAGAGGCTGGTGCCCAAGGAGGTTGACCCAGGAAGTCACTGGAAGAAATAGTGGGGACAGAGACTGGAGTAGAAGTAGACCTATCAACTCTATTATCTATGGAGGACAGAAGACCCCTCACATGGCATGAAAAAGACTCAGATGGAGGCACGGAAAGGTCTGTCTGCACTTCCACTGTAGCAGTGGAGCATAGTGCAGTGGCATATGTCCGAGATGGAGTAGGGAACAATAGCTTCCGAGCCTCTGGATAAGAAATGTTGTGAACAGTCTTCAAACGCTGTACCTCTTTCTCCTCCACCCACTTAGGGCAAGACATAAAGTACGAGGGGTGGGAACCACTACAATTAACACAGTGGGGGTCCAGTTTGCATTCGTAGGCATCGTGGTCCTTGCTACCACAACGAGCACATGTCACGGAACCATGACAAGATGTCTTCAAATGACCGAACCGCTGGCACTGAAAACATCTGAAAGGGTTGGGAATATAGGACTGTACCTTACAATTCAAATAACCCGCCTTAACAGTGGCAGGTGGACGTGGTGATGAAAACATCTTGACGAGTGAAGATCCTTCAAACTACTGAAACTCCTTGGCTGGAGAAACCAGCAAGGATCTCGGACTCGGGGATAGACTTAAAGTCCCTCTCAACAATAACTCAAGGAAGCGTGGGGAGTACCCTAAAATGGGTAAATCCCCAATGGCCTTTGAATTCAAGAAGAGTTCACTGTGCTTAGCTGTGGATGTTTCAACCAAAATGTCTCCTGAACGGAGCTTCTTAACTGACTTTGGAGAGTCAGCAAGCACCTCTAACCCCTTCTGAATAAAAAAGGGAGACATCTGTCCTAAAGATTTATCGGACAGTGAATGCAGGATCAGGAAGCGAGGTACAGGTGTACTTTGTGATAGAGACTGCAGGTCAGAGTCTTCTAGGTGTGGTCGCTTACCAATTAGCAGAGTTTAACATTCTTATTATTTGGATTAGATCCATAATTAAGAAGAAAGATTCAGTGCCTACTGACCTCACCTGCCATGGAATCCTACGAGGGAACGCACTACACTGTCAAACAAGGACACTGCAGCAAAGCCAGTGTTTTGTTGAGCACTATACCCAAACACCAGCATTAGACACGATGTCCACAACACCTGTTGAGAACGCCCAACAATGGTACTCAGATGACCTTAGCCCAAGCGGACCAGCTGATGGACCCTGGTGGGGGGGGGTCGGGGGCATCTGTCTACAGGAATTCAAGG
>NW_013667687.1:144646-152654 GCF_000517525.1 Limulus polyphemus | reverse complement strand
AAGGACAAAGTGGTGTGTTGCAGTGCCCCAAACACCACTCAACCACCAGGATCCTCTCCTCCCCTTCACGGGTTGCCATGCAAGGCAAACACGTGGGTGGATGTTTAGATCACAGAAGAAGTAATTGAAAATACAGAACCTTCACTGGGAGGTCCCCTCACCACCTACAGGAATCCACGTCGAGGGGACCACTGAGTTATTCAAGATCACACATATATATGCACCTAGAGTTCTTTTTAATAGCCAGAAGGAAAAGAAAAGATATTTCCTTTTTTAAATACTTCACAATGAGCATATTTTACAGTAATATTACATCTTTTTTAATTCCAAGTGTATTGTTTAAGATGTACTAAAATATTTTACTGATATCAACTCATCGCAGACGTTTAATAATCTGTTAATATTTTACCTAATCTTATTCAACAAGAAAAGTTTATTGTATTATTTTCAGGGTATAAAGTCCTTGACACACCTTTTAGGTTGAACTACCTCCCAAAACTCATGTCTGAAGACCAAACTGAGCAAAATAATCTTGTGTTATAGAAGAACTTAAAAATGTTTCAGATATGGATGTAATCATACAACTAAAGCATTTTTACTGACGATATTATTCCTATTTACATACAATGTTACTTATATAATTTTAACTAGTTCATTTTCCCTTAACCCAATGACTACTGGCTACTAACTTTCGGCAAAGCCAACGCAAGTCTTGCTGTATTTTGTTTAAACAATAAAACTACTGGATGAAATTGTTTGAAATTTCATAAATGCATTTAGTTTATTTGCATTATGATGTTTAATATCTTGGAAAATTACATTACGAAACGGTATTTGTAAAAAATGATTACAATATTTATATTTGTTCCAGATTTGAACTAATTACTTTTTATGTTTTAGTACATTATTTTAAAATCTCTAAAAACGTTTTATCATCCATAAAATGCAAATTTTGTCTATTTTTAATAATCACGTACTCTCCTTATGTTTTCAAATAATATACAAAACCCAAAAATAATATTTCTAAGTAAACCTCAACAATAAACGAGTATTTTTATAATTTTTAACTGATTTAATGTTTATACATGTACATAAAAAAACATTTTAATTTTGTTTCATAAATTTATTTTTATTTCAAATTTATGTTTCTTTGCAGCCGTACTTTTGTTTATTGTGGCAAAAAAAAAAACGTGCAGTTAGCAGCATGAACTTCGTACATTTGCTGTAAACTATCACGCCTGTTGGGCTTCACTCTCGTTCAGTCCAGCACAGGCGCATTTGAACATTACTGTAGACATGATAGTAGGGAAACTTTGATACTTGAATATCATTTCTTTGAACTTTCAAACAAGTTTATTTGAACATATGTCCTTGTATGTTGTTTCACTACACAGACAAAACTAATTGCCACTACTAGCAAATGTATGTAATAGTTTACATCACAGGTGGTTTGAATAACATCGCCTGACCCTAGTTACTTGATACATCCTGTTACAAGAGATTACCAAACAATACAGACACCATAAATTACAAAGAAAATTACTTTACAGCACTTAAAAGATTAGTCCTGGTCACGTTCCTCTCATTATAGGCAAGATTTATATTGGAATACGAAACTTAAGCTCTTCAGTGTATTGAGACCCCAACTGTGAGAATGTAATAGCTTCCCTGTATTATTGAGATGAATGTATTTAGTCTGTTTCACAACCAACATATGGGTTTTATTGTTATCATATATCAGTTAGACTGTTTAAATTCTAAAGCAATAACAACAGAAGTGTGGGTTTTACTACAAAGTAAAGATTAGAAAAGGAAAAATATAAAATTCTTACGTGGTACTAGTAGTAGTACGTACAAATCACACAAGGTTATCACTCTAAATACTGAATCATATTTTTATCATAAACTAAATATAAAATTATGCTAAATTATTAAATTTCAAAACTACTAATTTGAATGCAAAAGAATATAAAAATCACAAACTCTTTCAGTTCAAAGTGCTAAGCCTAATCCACGTAAAGACTATGCCACTGGATAGATCTTAACCTTAACATTCGTGGATCAACTTCTTTCTTAAAAATATATCTATTGTGAGTTAATTTTAAATATAATAATTAACATAAATAGATATATAATATAGCATGATTTAAGTTACTATAGAAAATATTAAGTCACGTACATCCACTTACGTTTTTTTAAGAAGCAAAGGCTTATAAAAAAAAAAAGTACTTTTCACCACTACTAAATACAACCTCTACATAAAATGTCAGTTACTAAAATAAGTACCATCCACGTTCACATTGAGAAATCCAGAAAACAACGTTTCATCACGTGTTTTGCTTATCATCCTATGATTTGTCAAACGTGAAATATGAAGATTGAAATAACATGGTACTGAAATTTACACCTTCGACTAGGATTGGCTAAAAGTTTTACAACTGAGGTTTAACATGCCCATACATTGTTTATAAAGAAAACAGACTAGAAAAAGGTTTAGATACCAATTATAGATGGCAGGACCAGTGCCAAAGTGCAAGTAAAAATATAAACAATGTTTAAAAAAGCTTTTCTTAGTGGGTGCTTATTTATAGTCTAAAATGTATTTTGGAATTTTTTTTTTCTTAAACATCTTTTTAAACTTCATTAAATAATAGAATTTAGGACAAATAATTGAATATTATGCTATTATTTATAAAAATAAAAGATAAGTTCACTAATTTTTTCAATTCACAAATGTGATTTTTTGCCTTCACGATAAGATAAAATGGCCCTGGTAGGTAAGGGGTTACAAAATACATTGTTACCATAAATCACGTTCACATTTCTAAATAAAATAATTGTAAATTAATTATGTTTAACCCTTCCATTATGGGTTCGGTGAATTCCACCCAGCTCATAACCAGGAAAGTACCTATGAGAGTAATTGTACTATAATTTTTGAAATTGTAGGCAAGTATTTACAACATTTTCCAGATTATTAGTAAACATTATAAGGATTTCGTACACAAATATCTGGTTTTTGAATTATGATTTAAGATTTTTTATTAGAGATTATTCGTGAATTTTTATATTTAATCTGTTATTTTATGAATAATAACTCTATATGGTGTTGATAAATTTGACCAACCTCGTAACTATCATAAAAATTAGGAAATAAATGTCAGTTACTTTTTTGTTGTAGAATAACTGCAAATTTTAAGAGGAAACCACAAATGTTTATTTTAAATAACTTATATCTCTTAACAATATAAATCTATTTATATTTATTAATTTTTGTTTTATTGACATTTGCCCCATGTCTGACTAAAAATACCCCAGACAGTAGCTGAAAATTACATGGCGCACATGCATCGACAGAAGCTTCTGATGCATTTATCCCATGAAGGATTTTTATTATTTTTCTTTCATTATCTTACCGAACAACTTTCTATTTTTACGATTTAAGTTACTTTTATAATAATAAATGGTTAAAACAAATGAAAAATAAAAATCTTCATAATTAAATTTTTAACATTTTTATTTTCAGTAAAGCTTTATATTTTATTTGTTATTTTTGTACTGCAACATTTTACTTATTTCTCCAAGTTGTTAGGTAAGTAATCAAATTATAACAAAAATAAAGGTGGCAAAATAAAATGTACAGTATTGTTAATGATAATTACAAAATTTCAAAGTACTTATGGTCAGAGTTTACGATCTCACTATTTCATACTTATGAGTTAGAAGTAACAAGAAATAAAATGAACCGTACTCTGTTCTTTTCAGAATGGACAGTAAAGTTCCAAGTAAATCTCCTGAGAGTTTCTTCTAATCCTTTTATACCTATTTCCTATTGTTAGCGGCTGAAGTAGAAAACTGCCAAATATAAATCAATGTTTAGTTGTTACCGTACTTTGACATTTTCAATATCAAATAAGTTCATGCAGTGCAATTCCTAGAATTTTCCCTGCTTTGAAAACACAATGGGATAGGATATATCAACTTGTTGACAGTATAATGGTTACAATGACAATTATCTAAATTATTATAAAATGTTTGTGACTTTGTAGAAAGTCTGGGCCAATCCAATAAGTTAAAAATTGGAAGTATCCTATAGAAGCTATTCGGATCGCTGCTTTGAGAACACGGTGGGATAGAATTTGCTGGCTTCTTTACAATACAATGGTTGCAACAAGAATTGTCTAAAGTATTTTACAAAAGTGAGAGAAAATATTTATGATATGGCTATGTACAAAATATAAAGTTGTATCCCATCCAATAAACTTGTTAGTTATTTTACTTCATAGTCGGGATTTAGCATTGTTATAGGTGTTAGTGTGTGTAAATGCTTATGGACATCCTGTTTCCAATATTACTATGCTTATCCAATAAACAATAAATGCATAGTTTCCAGTAATATAAATATGGCTCATATTCTTGGCTTAGCCTTCTTGATTGTACCTTGAGAAACAAATTATTCACCAGCAAACTGCAAGTTCAATTGGGTGTTTATGTAAAGATGTTCCTTTTTATGTGTTAAGATTAGTTGATCATTGATAAATTTATTTTTTAAACTTTCACAAATTTCAAAAATAAACTTTTTCTGAATTCCCAAGTTTTTAGTTTTGAATAATTTGTTTTTATTCTACCTCAATATAAACGAGTAGAAAAATAACACAAGTTCTTACTTTGTAAAATAAAGTAACATATTGGCTACTGTACATTACATGTGTGTGTGTGTTATTATGTATATTATATATAACACACACAAGAAGAAAAATAACTGACAATTAAGTATTTATATATAACTAATGTTTTCAAATAAATACTTAATTGTCAGTTATTTTTCTTCAAACATAAAATCGTAAATAAAGAATACTTGGAAAACAATGATCTCTACTGCTTACGATGCTACGAAGTCTTTGTTTGCACTCATGAGACATACATGCTAAGCCTCGTCCAAATTCACGTGTGGAGATGGAAAAAATCATAATAATAAAAATAGACTTTATATAAGCATTTTGGAATATAAAAAAATCATAAATTACTATACCAATACCACAAAAATCCACTGCAATTTACCAGGCTTCCTAACTAAATTGTATATGGGTCTAAAAAAAATATAATTTCTATTCACAAAATAGCCTTCATAGCAATACATCAAACTTTTTAATGATATAAGAGCATTTCTTTCATAAATAACTTAGGAAGACTGACAGAATTATGTAGAATAAATATATATCTTTTGATTGATTATAAAGTTATTGGTATATGAATAAGTCTTCTCAAATGATGAAGTGGTGAGCAGAGCCAATATGATGGGTTCGCTAAATATCATATCTCAGCATATAGAAAAGGTAGGAGGTTCTTATTTTATATTCTAGCTTGCCAATATCGAAAATTTGAGTTTCTAATTTGTACAAAACTATAGACGTTGCAACGTGGGCATTATAAAATGTATTCTGACCAAACCCAGAAAGTCATGTACCACGTAACATACAAAAACCGATATTTAGCCTTTTTCTAAATATTTAGTTTCAAATTAAGAACCTAACTAATGTATAGTACTAATATTTGAATTATAATCTATAATTTGATACCAAACTTATTGATATATGTCTATAAAATAAAAGGGTACAAGTCATTTTCACGATGTGTCATAGCAAAAACGAAACAAAGCTAAGTCAAGAATGAATTTACATTTATTTCACACTTACTGCTCCTGGAGGCTTTACTTGTCTTGATATTTCTATGAAGTAGGCAGGGATCTGGTGTCCCCACCATAACTGTCTGGATATACACCAATCCCTTAAAAAAATACAAATTCACTATCAATACATAACTTTTACCTTTTTCCTTTCTTTTTCACAAAATAGTAACAGAAAACCATTAGCAGAAGGTTGAAAGTTAAGGCAATAAAAGCATCAGTAATGAATGTAAAGCTGAACTCTGACGGAAAGTGACCGAAAAATTGTGACAGCAGTTGAGATGTGGTGCTGGTGACAGGTACCTAAAATAAGCTGGTGAAATAGTAAAAACAATAAGTGGATGAAAGATATGGTAGGAATATGAGAACATTTCTTATGTGCATTGATGAAAAAAATTGGCAAAATACACTCACTAAAAAAGAAGACACACACAAGCTTAGTACTAAGCACAACTGAAAATATGATGGATAGCAAGAACAAACAACAAATCAGAGCTTATTAAAAAAAAACAACACCAAACCCTTTAAAAGTACGATTAAGATAGCCAGAAAATACACTGGTATACTTTCTATATATAAATTAACCCGAGTATTGAAATCTTTTATATAACACTTCACATTCAAAAGAAAAAAAGAGAGAGAGGAAGAGACAAGTTGACACATGCCCTGTACGCTGCCAGTTATATTGGTTTGTTTAGTAGGATTTGCATTCCTAAAAAACTTCCCTTGCATTAATAATAAAATAATGTTAAGATCATTTAATCTTCCAAATGTAACAATATAGTTTATTGCTCAACAGAAATATATTTAAAGTAACATTACCTATAACTATATGCTTTCAAAACTATGCATATTTTGTTTTTAATACTAGGTAAGCATTAGTGTAAAACGTGTATATTAACACTAATTTTCAAAGTACATAATTCACCAAAGAATTACATTTACTGTATTAAAATCAAGACAACTTATTAACAAATGTTAGTTATTTTTACTGTTAAATGCATTTTTAGTAAAGCAGTTTTTAATACAACTTGATAAAATGGAACTTTTAATATAAACTAAACCATAAAACTAGTATTACAATGTTCAAAGTAGATTCTGAATATAAAATGTGGTTAAATACAGACAAAAAAATATGTATGAATCTACATCCCAGTACTGGAAAAAAATTATAGATATATAATTTACTACTAAACATTTGAATATTTACAAGCTGAATGCCCATCATATGATGGAAAATAATGATTAATTTTTCTTCTCAAAATTATACGTAAATAAATGTTTCATGAACATGTTTTCTAAAAATTTATTATAATCTAGTAACAATATATATGTATATCTAATATATATGTTCTCTAGTATATCACGAAAAAACATTTTTACGTATACTTGGACATCTTTAAGTATTACTTGATCAGCATTTTGATTTTTGTACATTTTTAAGCTATGTTCAAATGTTTTTATTGATAAATCCATATCAATCAAAAGATGCAAAAGAACTGATTCGTAAAGACATATTTCTATGTGGTCAACTGTATGACCCTGCAATCTATTAATTGTGATAGTAAAGCCAGTGAATTTTATTATGAATTTCAAGGTCTTTTTGGACTGTCATCCTGGTTTTGGTTTTGTAAGCCTACTGAGCTGAAGAAGCATGCTTTAATTTAGGCATTTTTAAAATTGAAATGTGCTGTGGGTAAAATATGCAGGATATTAGAGTTGTAGCCAACAACTGGACGAAATTTGGTGATGTTGCATCAATGTGTCTCCTTGACAACTATGCAAATATAGTGGAGAATTTCAGCCAAAAATTATGATTTTTGACCACCAGCAATACCAAGCATGGGGCACACATATACCCAATTTCATTTTATTACTCATCACAATCTCTATCAACCTATCCTCAAATCTAATTATATGTTCTAAGTAGTGCATCTTGCACATTTTATATATATATATGGCTGGAAAAATTTTAAAACACAAACTAGCATGTCAATCGGTATCGCAACAGTCAAGATATCAGCGTAACAAAAGGACAGCTTTTTGTCTTTATATAGTAGATGATCAGCTCAGTGTCAAAATCAAATAAAATATATATCTAACTCAATATAGCCCTTCTGAACTGTTGTTATAATGGTGATACTTTATGAAAGACAATAAAATTTACCTTATGGTTATGCTATTTAAAATAACATCCACAACAATTATGACCTCTCATTTCCTTTTGATAATGTACAATAACATTAGCAAGTCAATTTGTTAAGAGAATGGTTATTAACCCTTTCGAGACAGGTCATGGGTGAAAGGCCATGTCATCTCGTT
>NW_013667687.1:143392-144338 GCF_000517525.1 Limulus polyphemus | reverse complement strand
AAACTGTATATTATAATTACAAATTTTAGTACTATATATTAATTTATTTCTTCATTTACAAGCAAATATTAAAAAACATCGATTTTTGTGTGTGTCACGTGGTATGTTGAATACAGCATTTGTTCAACTTTAGATGTTTGTGAAGTCAAAATACTAACCCTAAAGTTTCAAACAAATTAGAAACTCAAATTACCAATATTGACAAGCTAAAATATAAAATAAGAGCCTCTTATCTTTTCAATTCGCTAAGATATTACTCATGTAATAGATTAAACACATTGCCAACCCGCCCACCTCTTTCCATTTTTGGAAATGCTCCCTTGTATATACTTACTTCTATATATGACATGAACAACCAATCGGAAGCTCAGAATGTCCCTCTAGTGGCTTTCTCAGCCATTTTAACGAACTTGGCACCATTTCTTTCTTTTAAATCAATATTTCAACGAGGTAGGGTGTCTCTTTAATCCCCTCAAAATTTCATATTTTTTTAGACTGAAATACAGCTTAATTACTAAGCTTGATAAATTATAGTGGAATTCTATGGTATTAATTTTTAAAGGCTTAGCAACCTACGTCAAGCAGCAACCAAGTACAAAGATCATAACTAGAAGAGATAATCGTTTACTTTACTTCTTTATTTACTGTTCTATGTTTTAGGAAAAATATGTTTAAGAACTTATTTCAAAATAGCAATAAACTATATACATATATAATGTATAATAATTGAAATGTGACTGTATTTTACACAATACTAGTCTACTAAAACACAGCCAAGACAAGTGACTTTGCACAGGCCAAAGGTCAGTTTTATGTTATTTGATACAGTAACATGAGTGCATGTGAGCCACATCATTGTAACTTCTGTATTGTTAGCCAGGCATGGCAAAAGGTCAGTATAATGAAAATAATAAATATATATAAATATATAATGTTATAAGATTTA
>NW_013667687.1:124893-143371 GCF_000517525.1 Limulus polyphemus | reverse complement strand
ATCTGGACATTATAAAGATATCGCATGTTAAATTTCAAAATTTTCTGATGCATAAATGTATTTTTTATCTTAAATTGAATATCACTTTGCATGATAGATAGGTAACATGCGAAAAGAAAAAAATAGAAATGAGAAAAACATTGCTTTATAAACCTTAAGACTTAATAAAAAAATTAGATATTTTGCATATGAAAGCATTGTAATGTTTACTGATAAACTGCCAAATCTCATTAACATTTGCTTATTAATTTAAAAGTTATAGCATGAAAACTATAACAAGCACAAAATGGCTACAAGGTCGATCCTAGAGACCGAGCCCGTGCTGAAAGAGTTAATCTGTTTCAATATTAACAGTGCATTTATTCATTATTTCTCTTGATCCTCATTAAAAAATCATACTAGTGGAACTTGCATTAAGAATATGAGAAAAAGAGAAATATGGAAAATTAAGAAACTATAGGGTGACATTGAACACTAGTATTATATTATATACATAATACTTTCTTTAGTACCAGCCATATTTTAAACACCAACTGGTCGAATCGTATAGCACCTTTCACCATATCCTGTATGTATGTATGTATGTGTGTGTGTGTGTGTGTGTGTGTGTGTGTGTGTATATACACACACATTATTTTACAAAACACAAACCTGATATTCTCTAACCAGTGGTACCATGTTTTCACATGTATCTCAGGAATTATCTTCAATTCACCATCTCGAACAGCCTGAAAAAAAAATCATTTACGTCAGTAGAAAAAAAAACTGACAAAAGAACTTGATTTTTATAAAAAATACTATTACACATAATCAATTTTTGCTAAGATGAATTATCTTGTTTGTCATAGATAGCACTGAGAAGTTCGTGAAAGTAAAACTAGCTTCCAAAACACACAGAATAATGCTTACTGTCTTGAGGATTTGGGTGAAAATTATATAGGGTGTAGCATATGACGAGACATGATAATTACATTTTATAATTTCTAAATTGGATAAAAAATTGTGGTTATGATTGGCCACATCATCAACACAATCCCTTAGTTAATGACAATACTTCTTATGTAACCAATGAGTTTTATATGCAAGCCTTCTTTGCCCATTATTACATTTGTTTTTCAGAATAGAGCCCTATAGATCTTCAGCAGATATGTAAAAGCCTATTTACCATGACTGGAGCTTTGTTACTCCTTGTTATGTCATTATCAATCCCAATTATTCCATTGATTAATCCTTCCATTACAGGCTAGGTGGATTCCACCCAGCTCCTACCAGGAAAGTATCTATGAGAGTAATTGTATTATAATTTTTGAAAATGTATGTAAGTCTTACTACAAAATGATGCAGATTATTAGTAAACATTACAAGGATTTCATACACAAAATATCAGGTTTTTGAATTATGTTTTATGATTTTTTCTTATTAAAGATTTGCTCCTAAAGTTTTTCTTTCAGAATGTTGACTATCCAATGTACAAAGTAATTTTGATTTAAAAATTAAAAACACTTTTCTTTATCTGAAATTTGTCAAGTTTCATTTGCATAATTTCTATATCCTTCTAGATAATCAAACATTTTTTTAAACAAAATTTTATATTTAATCTGTTATTTTATCAATATTAACTCTATATGGTGTTGATGAATTTGACCAACCTCGTAACCATCATAAAAATTAGGAAATAAATGAAATTACTATTTTGTTCTAGAATAACTGCAAATTGTAATAGGAAACTACAAATGTTTATACTAAATAGCTTAAATCTCTTAACATTATAAATATATTTATATTTATTAATTTTTGTTTTATTGACCTTTGAACCGTGTCTGACTAAAAATATCCAGACAGAAGTTGAAAATTACATGGCACATGTGCATCGACATGACCCTATTGAACAGCGTAATAAAGAAGCTTCTGGTACATATACTCCATGAAGGTTTTTTATTATTTTTCTTTCATTATCTTGCCTAACAATTTTCTATTTTTATGATTTTAGTTACTTTTATAATAATAAACAGTTAAAACAAATGAAAAATTAAAAACCTCATAGTTAAATACCAAACATTTTTATTTTCAGTAAAACTTTATATTTTAACATAACATGCCTCACCACTCTTGAAGACATTAAACTGACAGATACAGAGGCAAATTTTACATCAGACAGAAACAAGGAAATTAAAGAAGCTTATTGCATGGCACTGTTCAACATTGTAACACCGAATGGCATCAATTTCAATCCCAGGATTGTTGGCCTTCGTACTTCCCTAACAAATCTAAAAATAAATATGTAATTAAATTTATTTTGCACTATCAATATTATCCATATTTTTATTTTATTTATGTTTTAATTTCTCTATAATATTATTTCCTATATATCGCTTATCATTATCATTTTCTCTAATTTCCATCCCCCTTTTTTGTTCTTTATTTTTCTATCCTATAAAAACTGTTTTAACATTTTTTAACTGCTACCACTCTTTACATCTTTCATTTAATATCCACATATCTTTTGTACAAACTAAAACTGACACCAGAGTTTCCAGTTACGTTTGACTAGTCTCCATGGTCAACTCATCTGGAATATTCAGCTTACGTGGCATTGTTGTTGTTGTTTGTAATTAAGCACAAAGCTACACAATGGGCTGTCTGTGCTCAGCCCACCACGGGTATCGAAACCCGGATTCTTGTGTTGTAAGTCCGCAGACATACAGCTGTGCCACTGGGGGGCACGTGACACTGACATCTGTACCTAAATATTAAACTGCACTCATTAATCATCACACTTTGTTCTCCTGAAGAATAATAGTCAACTATTATTCTGCACTCAAGTTTTAGGTCTTCTTTTGAAATTCATAGCATGTCTAAATATATAATACACTAGCCCATTTCATGGAAATTACTGACAATAAAATATTTTGTATATATCAATACAGCTAATATAAAGAAATGTTATTTTTATTTATGAAGTTACTTTTGTATTCCTTTTAAAAACAAAGTAGAGCTGTTTCAAAATGACTGCAATCTCTAAGCCTTTGCACTTTCAAATTACAAGCAGAAATTTTTGTAAAGCAAAACATAACTGTAAAAGTAATTACATCAATGATAAAAAAAATATATGGCAACCAATAATATTAATTTATCTTTACAGAGCATATAAAAGATATAAAATATGGAAAGTTATTTGAAGGCATGTGCCAAGAAAGGCTTCTGATGTAATAATTAAAAGTTCACAAATTAACCATCTGTGTAAGGAAGAAAAACCTCTGCAACAAATAGATTGCAAGTATGAAAATAATCTTAGCTTTAAGATGATATACTTCTGACTTTCTTAGCTTTAGGAGTTCAGCAGCTGTAAAATATAAATGTAGTCAACTGAATTTTAGTTTTTGAAATAAACTTAAAAAGAATCACGGTTTTCAAACTATTTCAGCTACAAATAAGCAACAAATATGTAGAAAAGCCAAAGATTTGCAGCAATGTTTTGTATGTTGACAGGTTTTATCTTTGCATGTAAAAAGTTTAGATACTTCTACTCTTCATACAGAAATTATAACTGAAGGTAGGAAGCTTGTTTGTTTGTAATTAAGCACAAGGCTACACAATGGGCTATCTGTGCTCTGCCCGCCACGGATATCAAAACCCGGATTGTAGCATTGTAAGTCCGCAGACATATCACTGTGCCACTGGGGGGGGGGGAGGTAGGAAGCAAACACCAAAGACAGGTGTGGTAATTTAGATTTTGTATTACTTTATCCAAAATAAATGTTAATAACACATGTATTAAAACAAAATTCTTAATCTGTACATTTTGGATATATATATTTTTGTACCTGATGATGACAAAACCTTGTCGAAACGTTGTACATTTGCTGTCATGTTAAACTTATATTAAAGTTTTTCTTCATTACCCATTTAAGCCGTCTCCAGCCATTATTATATATATTTTTTGTAGGTTATTTGAGAGGAGAGTCATTTGCCCTTATTAACTCTTAAGTTTACAGGAGCATATCCAAGTAGCCTCTCACATAACCAACAAAACAGCACGGATAAAAAAAAATCCTTTTTGTCAACTCACAGGTTTCAAATGTCATTTGCATAACCTCTAGAACCTCCAAACAATGTGAATATCAAACTTTCTTTTTAAGTTAGATTTATATATCTATCTATCTATATATATATAAATTTTTTTTTCACTTTCTCTGTGATATTACTAACTAGCTATTATTGTGAACTTGTACTGCATAGTCTATAGTACATTACAATGAAATGTTTAAAATTAAGACAAAAAAAAAAGTACACGCCTCTTAATGTTTCTTGAAAGTTTTAAAACATCTATTTTTTTTGCATGTCTTTACATTTTCACATATAATTTATTATCCTCTCCTGTCCTTTAGCACTGTTATTTATTGCAACATAAGTCAACAGGCATCCCCAGCCAATATTACCTTATAGTGGGCAGAGAAACTTTACCCCTTAGCAGAACACGGTAGTGTTCACATATTACACTATCCTTTGTGAACTGAGTAGGCATTGGTTTTCATAGAAAAACAAATTATTAAACCTTTCAAATATGAATCTTAAGACATAAATAACACATAATTAAAATATAAAACTAAAACCTAAATAAAATGCAACTGTCTATCTAACTAACATATTTCTAGGTGAGAAATAATGCTAAAGTGGCAGGGATAAAGCAGCAACAATACCAAAAAAATTGCTAAGAGTGGTTTGATTAGTTCTCTATTTTAAATCTCCGTACCAATTTTAAAATAACAGTTAAGAGAACGTACTTCAAAATTCACTCTTTCCATTGGTTATAAACATCTAGCTCAACTAATTATAATTGGCTGAGAAATTGCAACTATGTGTAGAAAGTGGGCTGGCATCTGTTAAGAGTTCAGAGAAATTTATTTCTCCTTTCTCTGAAAGTGCCCTACAGAACTTGAAAGAAGAATATGTAAACAGAGCAATTAACATAGATTCTTCATATATATGGAAGGTTAGTGTGAGTCAAGTACTATTCAAACTACAAAGACACAAATTTAACATTTTATGAACTTGTGGACCACGAGAGAATAAAAAAAAAATTACGAATTTTTCTTTAAGGTTTCTTCTGAAATAAAGGAATTAAAACTTAGATAATATAAAACTTTGAACTATAATATAAATTTGAATGCTGATTTTATTAACAAACACTGATAATAAAATAGCTTAATTAACTTTTAAATGTAACTAAGTAATATCTACAATGCTCAGAAAAGGGACACTACAAGAAAGGAGTTAAAGATACTTGGTTGGAAAAGGGAAAACTAGAACATATTTTATAACAGGTTGATGTTATCAGAAATGCTTTAAATATACTGTGCCTCATGCATTTTTATTGGTTTTATACATTGAATAGCTATTAATAAGATGATTATTTGCAAGTAGTGAACAAAAAATATTAAATTTTCTTACTTGTGCTGCGTTCTGAGCCATCTCTGTGCAGTTAACATACCATTGGACCTTCAAAAGTGGCTCCACTACATCTTTAGATCGACTAAAAAGTTAAAAAACAATTTTAGAGCATTTTTAATTTTCAACTTTGAAGGATTTATGAACATTTTTGTACACCATAGCTATAAAATGACAAAATGTTGAGTCAGTTTTATACTACTTTGAAATAAACCTGTTTAAAGTAACCCTATTCATGTTCAGAAATACATCTTGCAAAAATTATAACATTGACATCAACTACTTAAAGAAGAATTATGATTTTTGTTACCATCCAAAATGCTTTTCAGCAAGTCTATGAATTATTGGCACTTGTGTAATGTTTAAAATTATAATGAATAAATAATTAAAAACAATGTTTACTATTTATACAATCAAAACTTTATTGAAGTCGTATGGCTTCCACTTTAAAACAACACTTTGCAAGTACTAGTTTGACATGATCTACAACATCTTCAGGAGTTACTTACAAGACACCTACAAGCCATATTTTATACTCTTACCCCTTTTCACATTGCTTCACTATTATTTACATATTTCCTTGGTCTACTTTTTATTATTATTATTTTTTATAATTATTACAATATATCTCGCCATATATAAACATATTGACTTGCTGGTCTTTTGTTTATATTTAATACTTCTTCTTGTTGTTTTTTTTATACTTCATGATTTGTAATGTTTCTCTGATAATTAATGTATTGTCAAGGTTTTTAATCTATCAAGTGACGTATTGTATAATGCTGTCTTCTGAACAGGAAAATATCAATTTCACTCACAGTACAAGCTCTGTTCCTGTGAGAAAGTTAAAGACTAGCTTGGATGAATTTGTAATGTCACTTGTCGCATAGTTAGAAAGCCAGAAAAAATTTGAGAGGTAAGGAGATTTGTCTACTTTTTGCATGTTATTAATTTATATTTTTTGGTGCATTATTTAATTAAATAAACATTATTAAATGCATTACTATTGGTACTATGAAAAGTTAAGGTTAACTCTCTTCGAAACCCGATGGCAAGAAGAAAAGATTAGTTAAGTATTTTATATCTTGTTTATCATATTTATTCTTTCTTTATTATTATAAAAGTAACTGAAATCTAAAAATCACGTTTCCTGCTGAGCTTGAGACATTAGTGAGAAATCTGTTAAGAGTATGCTATTCAAGTTAAAATTGTCACTTAGCAATTCCAGTTTACTTTTGAAAGTGGGCATGGCTTATCTTTGAACTTGAGAACTTTCACAATTGTTTCCTCTGAGGCAAGTTCTTGCAATCTGATGCAAGTTACTGGTAAACAAACTATATACGTGTACTTTAATCACCTACACAAAAACATCTATATTACACACAGTAGAGCTGCAACAGAAGAAACAAAAGGTAAGGTATTCTTAATCAGGAGCATGTCAAGTGACCACAAAACTGAAGTTTTAATCACTGTTTTAAAAGTTTCTTTTAAAATAAAGGAATAAAACTCAGATAATATAAAACTTTGAATTATAACATACTTAATAATGCACATTTTATTAAAATACATTGATAGTAAAGTGGTTTAATTAAATTTTGAATGTAACTCAATAACGCTTTGCGCACAGAAAGGAATTTAACCACATTGACACGAGTCACGGATTAAAAGCCACGTCATCTCATTTTGGACTCATATTCAAAATTTTATTCAATTACTATTCTATGAATTTATGTCAATAACATTGGTATCAAGTTGTAGATTATAATTCAAATTTTAGTATTATACAATAGTTAATTTCTTAATTTAAAAGTAAGTATTAAAAAACACACCTACATATCAATTTTTGTGTCATGTGGTATTTTATGCAGCACTGGTTCAAATGACATGTTCGTGATGTCCAAAAACACAGAGTCTATAGTTTCTTATGAATTAGGAACTCAAATTACTGATATTGACAAGCTAGAATATAAAATAAGAATCTCCTATGTTTCTATCTCCTGAATATCACTACATTTACTGACTCAAACACAGTGGTCCCACCCACTTTCCATTTTTGGAAATGCTCACATAAACATACTTCTGTATATGACAAATTAATAACCAATTGAAAGCTCAGAATGTCACCCTAGAGGCTTTCTCAGTCTTTTTGAAATATTTGGACATCAAACTCTTTCTTTTTATGCTAAATTCTAAGCTGTAAGGTAAGACTATAAGGAGCTCTAAATTTCATATTTTTTAGACCCAAATACAGCTTAGTTACTAAGCTTGATACATTATAGTTGAGTTCTATGATTTTTGGTTATTTCAAAATGTATATATAAAACCTAAAAAAAAATTCTTTTGTTTCACATCCTCCACATGCAAAATTTGCTAAGGCTTAGCAACCTACAGCAAGCGAGTACAAAGTTCATAATTAGAAGAAGAGATATAATTGTTTCCTATACTTCTTTATTTACTGTTCTATGTTTTAAGAAAAACAAGTTTAAGAACTTATTTCTAAATAATAATAATGTATATACATATATAATGTATTATAACTGAAATGTGACTGTATTTTACAAAATACTAGTCCACTAAAACACAGCCACAACAGGTCACTTTGTAAAGGCCAGTTTTATATTCTTGGATATGGTAACATGAGCATGTGTGAGCTGCATCATTGCAACTTATCTAATGTTAGCCAGGCACGACTGAAAGGTCAATATAATAAAAATAATAAATATACATAAATTTACAATGATATGAGATTTAGGCTATTCTGACTAAACATTTGTGTTATAATATGTAGTCATTCTAAAACAAAAACAGCACAATTTATATCTATTTCTTAATTTTTTATGGTAGTCACGATGTTGGTCAAATCGACCGAACCCATACAGAAATTCGATAGTGAAAATAACAGATAAAATATTATATTTTCTTAAAAAACATTCGATAATTATTTGGATATTATAAAGATTTAGCATATTAAATTTAAAAATCAAAATTACTTTGCATGTTGGACAGTCAACATTTGAATAGAAAAAAGTCATGAGAAAAACAGAGATTAAAAAAATCTTAAAACTTGATTAAAAAAATCTAATATTTTGCGCATGAAAGCCTTGTAATGTTTATTGATAATCTGCAAAATTTCATGAAGATATGTTTACTAATTTAAAAGTTATAGCATGAAAACTATAACAAGGACAAAATGGTTATGAGGTCGGTCCCTGGGATCAAGCCAATGCTGAAAGAGTTAAAGAATGAACTGGGTCTTATAGGGTTAAATAAACAGTATATAATAATTTCTTTGGAAAATCTTATACCAGAGAACCAAATATGTTAATGTTTTGGCTCATGTTGTAAAAGTTATAGTAAAAATATTTTTTGAATAATGAATCACTTTATTAGGGGGATAATTCATGATAAAATTTGGTTGAATGGATATCAACTGCTTGTTTTACAAACACAAGTATAGAGGATGACGTTTTGAAAGTCTTCAGAAACAGGGATAAACCAACCAATCATAAAATGTCCTCCACAATCTACCAGAACACTATAAAGACCAACAACAACACACACACACAGATCTGAATATGAAAGGCAAATAACTTTTGAAATGTTGTCCTTTATACTTGTTTCTACAACAGGCAGTTGCTGTCCATTCATCCAAATTTCATCAATACAGACCATATGATGCTTTTTTTCTTTTCTTTTGGCTAATTACAGTTGAAAAACCTAATCATCAAGCAATTGGGCTATAATTAATTTTCACTTCAAAATACTTTTCTTTTCTTGTACATTATTATATATGGTTTAAGTTATTTTGCTTTTCTTTATTCCTTTGGAATTTTTTAAAAACTAGCTGATCACTTACTTGCATATAGGAACAACCATGGGATTGTCTTTTGTATCTCGATACAATCCTTTTTCCTTCAAGGCCTCAATTACTGCTTTTCTAGCTTCAAATCTTTTCATACCCTGAAAACACAGAAATAATATTAAAATACCTAATAAAGATGTTGATTTAAATTGAAAAACAAAAACTTTCCCATTTGTACATGAAGTATCTGATGAAAATACTCAACATTTTGTGCTATTTATTTAGAAAAGAAAAATCACCATCATTACAAAACTTTTATTGCACATGTTATGGATTTCATTTAAACTGTCCTACATTATTTACAACACACCTGTGGATGTGTATTGAAAATCTAAATCTACAAAATGTTTCAGATTCAAGAAGTTTTAGCAATATGTTACTTTCCTTGTCAATGATAGTAACCCACAGCATAGTAAGTAATACTGATAAATTACAGTAGTATTCTGTGATGTTGGTATAATAATTTATAATTTCTTTGTTATTTCAAAATGCAAATAAAAACGTAAAAAAAATTATTTTGTTTTACATCCTCCATGTGTGAAATTCAACAAGACTTAGTATGCAAGGTACGGCAAGACAGTACAAACTTTGTAACAACTGTAAGTAGTAGAGATCGTTGTTTTCTATATTTCTTTATTTAATCTTCTATGTTTAAAAAATAACCAAAATTTAAGAATTTACTTGTAAATAGTAATAATGTATATATATACATATGTAATGTATTATAACTGAAATGTGATTGTATGTTACAAAGTAGTGGTCCACTGGAACAAGCTAAGATAGTTACACTTTGTAAAGGAAAATTTTATGCTATTAAATACAGTAACATCAGCTACATGTGCACAATCATGATTACAATTTCTGTAACGTTAGTCAGACATGATTGAAAGGTCAATAAAATAATAAATATAAATAGATGTATAATGTTACAAGATTTAAGCTACTTAGAATAAACATTTGTGGTTTCCTGTTACAATTTGTAGTCATTCTAGAATGAAAAAACACAACTTAGATCTATTTCCTAATTTTTGTGGTGGTTACAAAGTTGGTCAATTCAAACAAACCTGTAATGAGATAAGATACAGAAAATAATGGATAAGATATAAAATATTTCTAAAAAAATACTGATAGTTATCTGGAGGATATAGAGATTGCACAAATGAAATATGACAATTTTCTGATACATAAATATTCTTAGGCTTAAAATCAAAATTACTTTGCATGTTGGACAGTCAACCCAGTTAGATTCCACCCAGCCCATAGTCAAAGAGTTCACTGAGCAAAAATGAATAACAGTATATGTGGTCTATTTCAAACTTGGATCAAGAAACAAGTTATCTGCTACCATGTTTGTTATATGCCAACAACAAAGATGTGCCATTAATAACTCTTGTTTTGTTATTTATCTAACAAGTAGCTGCAACAAGATAATGGGTTTTTCAGTCATACAGAGAGATACAAGAATATAGATGAACTAACATGTTTACAGCTTTCTCTTACGGTGGTGATTTTTTTTTGTAAAAGCACACATAGGAAATTAACTATGAATGTTCTTCAATGCAATTGATTATTATGTAATAGAGCAACCAAAACAAAACTAGCAAAATACCTGAAAAAAATGATACAAAATAAGATCATGTAGAAGTTTGATTAGTTCAAAGAGTAAAAACACCAATGAATATGTTATATTACTCTTAATTTTAAGCATCACTTTAATAAACTAGATGGACACACATTGATCATATTCAGCCCACAAAATATACAAAAATATGTCCTTATGTCCATCGTTATCAACAGACACAAATCATTTTTGGCAGGACAATAAAGAATAATATTCTACATATGTCCACCAAATTTCATCAAAATCCAATAATTTTTTACTGAGTTATAGATCAAAAATAAAGTGAAAAATTGGTCCCCCATGTTAACAGATAGGGATTTTCTTTTTATGACCTTGCTGTGACTTTGACCTTTGATCTTAACCCTCCAAACACTAATAACTTCTAAGATGTGTCATAGTCCAAATGTACACCAACTTTCATGTAAATCCATTAAGCCCTTTTCAAGAAATCTTGATGATAAACACACAAACACACAGTGGTGAAAACATAACCTCCATCGCCTACAGTGGCAGAGGTAACAAATTATCCAAGAGGATGGTGTTTGTAACATTGTTTAACTTCAACATTATGAAAAAAATCTTACTTAAGAGATTCATCAAACAATTTATGTACAGAATCAGCAATTACTAACCACAAGTATTAACAAACTATGTGTAGAGTAACCTCTTATAAAGACTATAATTCACATTAACATTAAATAACTTATAAAGTGATACCTACAGTAAAAACACCACAATCTCCACAGATATTACCAGCATCATCCATCATATTCACCATGGGAAGATTATGTCTTTTACCTACTTCATAATCATTATGATCATGAGCAGGGGTTATTTTTACAGCTCCTAAATATAGAAGAAAGGCTTAGATAACAATTCAGAGATCAGAACAATGTTCAACTTCACATGAGTATTTACATATTTATATTAAACAAGTAACTGTTAAAGTACTTAAATAGCCTTGTTTACATTTAGTTCATTAGAACAAGGAAGAATTTTTTTAATGCCACTCTCCTATACCTTAAAAAAGAATATATCTTCATTCAGATGTATTTATATATACAAATTTTTCAAAATGTTCATACAAGTATACTGGATTTAGATGATACTTTTGTAAAAAACATGTGGAACCTACAAAACTATTGGATGGAAGGCATCAATTTAAACTTAGATTTGAACATTTTAATAATTATGACAAGGAAAATGCATTTGAGTGAGAAACATATAAACACTGTGACTATCTTTAGGCAGTGCAGAAACAATAACAATAAACTAAGTATGACTTCAGTCAGTAAATTGTCTTGGAAATTTATTTACAAAAAGCTTTAAAATTCAGTTATTTAATGGTAGCTGATAAATTGCTAACCAATTACATAATTAATCAGAATATCATTACTTGAACTATAATATTGTAAAATGAACTGAAAATAGTACTAAAGAACAGAAATGTGAAATTTGAAGATGTGGATGAAAAAAATTATCTGAACTTTTTAAATCGATAAATTGTTAAACAAACAAATATTCTCAATTAATTATTCCCAAAAAGTAAGCAAGAAATTTGAAAACTAAGAAATGTGTGATAAAGGTCAATCCCTTTCTTTAAAAAAGCATATGAATTATAAAATGTAATTTACAAAATACATTGTGTTGAAAGCATAGCATAGGATATTTTTCTGAAAATTTCTAAAACCTACAAAAATATCTTACAATTTTATTTAACTCTGCAAAATTTTCTCTTTCCACAAGTCAGGCAGCATATCTGGTTACTTGTTGTTTATTTTATGATATGGACTTATAACAAATATCAACTTTCCACTGTATTGATGGAATTAAGGAAAAAAAATCATCCTATAATGAAGGAATGGTCAATAAATTATTTAAATTTGCTGATGATATTAAGGTCTTGGGTGTTGCTAACTGTAAGAGAATGCTGCTACTTTATAAAAGAATTTAGATCATTCAGTGAGTTGGGCAAATAAATGGCAGATGGGTTTTAATTATAATAAATGTAAGATAATGCATTTGAGTTATCATAATTTAAATTATGAGTATAATTTTGATGGGAATAACCTTAACAGTGCCATGAAAGAAAGGGATCTTGGTGTAATGGTTGATCAAACTCTTAACCCTTTTGCAACGAGTGGGTCTAACTGCACGTCACAGTCTTTTAGTGATTTATTTTCAAAACTTTATTAAGTAACTTTATTATTACTATATATCAATGAAATTGGAATAAAAACATATTTATATTTCAAATTTTAATATTACGTATGTTTTAATTTCTTAATTCAAAAGAAAATATAAATAAAATAAAGCTAAATATCGATTTCTGTGTGTCACATAGCACCTCCTCATGTCTCGCTGCTTAGCTTAAATTTTTTTATGCCTACTATATACATCTACAAGTGGTTAACAAACTAGAAACGTGAATTTTAGATACTGGTAAGCTAGAATATAAATTTAGAACCTCCTGTTACTTTGATTTGCTGAGAAATCAATGTATCTAGCAAATCAACTGAAGTGGCTCCTCCTCCTACTCCATTCTTTCCTACTTTTCAGTTCCACCTACTTTTCTTAAGGGTCATTTTATAACTAATAGAAAGGACAAGCTGTGCTTTACGTGATTCTGACAGTTGTTTGTAAAGAGCTTGGAAGAGAAAATAATAATTTTGCCAATTTTGTTGAATGGTGATGACCAAGTTGTTGCTCTGAACAGATAAAATTTTTTTAAACACATATATATTTATAAACCCAAGCAAGTTACAGATGTTTTGGGTGTACTATTGGGGAATGTAATATATATTTTTTCTTTCTCAAATGTATATTTGAAGCCTACAAAAATTATATTTCTTCACCTTCCACTCGAAAAAATAAACGCGGCTTAGCACTAAAGGCACATGAGGGCAAAATATTTTCCTATCACCATAATTTATTGCAAGTACTAGAAATCATTGTTTTTCTATGCATTTTTCATCTACTGTTCATGTTTTAAGAAAAATAAACAAAATTTAAGCAATTATGAGTAAATATACATGTATGTATGTATGTATGTATGTATGTATGTATGTATGTATGTATGTATGTATGTAATGTATGTTAGCTAAAATACTGGATTAGTTAGCAAAATATTGGTAATACAGTTAGATTTGTACTTTGTATTTGATTCTGTACCTTGATTATGTATATATATTATAAATGATTATTACTTCAAGGTAAGAGTGAGTAACAACTCAAGGTGTTTTCACAAATGTAAGGTAACTTCTAAACTACACTAAGAATGTTTTCCAAAGACTAGACTTATAAAAGAGTGTGATAAGTAGTACCGAAACTAAATTTTTTTTATTGGTTGACGAATAAGTGCTGAAAAGAGAAATAGGATTTTATAAGCATGTGCTCAAATAACATCTTCGTACACCTATGCCACCAAATTCCAAACACCCAAACGGATTACCAATATTCAGAGAATTGCAACGTTTATTGTATCAACACCAAACCACATAATAAATATTTTGGCAGGTTCAAAGTGCAGTATTGTTACTTTCAAAAATTCCTGTTGTGAACACAGTAGGATACATACACAAGCTGATAAATTACACATCCTGTTGTCGGCATAAATGTTTTCACTGATTCTAAGTGCAGTGTGATTACTCTGAATTTTCCAAGAAAACATCTTATCATATATATCTCAATATATTAGACATCCTGCTCTCCGAGCAGGTGTCAAGTCGCCTATCTTTTCATGCATGTTTTGTTGCTTTCAAGAGTATTGTATTACGGTGGTGTCACGTAAACAGTCTACTGACACAAGTGGCAATTTATTATTGGTTTATTTTCAGCAGGGTTCTACTTTAGTTGTTGACAGTGAAATAAACACAGAAAATAAATGTGAAATGTTTAACAGTTCAATTCATAAGAGAAATACTTTGAAATTTTGTGACCAATAATAACAAAAAAAAGGCACAACTGCTCCTTTTATTTCTAATTTTACAACTTGTCTTTTCATTATACTTTCGGGAATTGTCTACAGGCTGAAGACTCAAGTACATCATTAAATAACTGATAAGATATAGTTTTACTGAAAACAAATGTTTGAAATGTATTTAGGAAGTTTTAAAGATTACACAAAAGAAATTTGAGATTTTGGGGATGAAGAATAGTATTTTTAATCATAACATGAAAATCCATTCCACTCAGACTAGTAACGTAACAGACTCGATATAATAATGGCTGGAGACGGCTTAAATGGGTAATGAAGAAAAACTTTAATATAAGTTTAACATGACAGACTCGATATATTCACTAACAAATCTTTAGAAAAATTGATTCATTTAATTAATTCATTCATTTAGTTTAGTTTGGAGTATGGGACAGCCGAGATGAACCAATAGATCCCTTGTTGTCCCTAAACATTATGCTATATTATAAACAGTTTCTAAATATATTTGTCCTAAAAAATCACTACTTTCAAGCATTTTACATATTACATGGAATATTTTTGGTAAAATTTAATAGAATAAACAACAAATGTAATCTATAAAAAAAAGAACTAACCTGTACCAAACTCCATATCAACAAATTCATCACAAACAATGGGCAACCGTCGATTACAAAATGGGTGGACAACAAATTTGCCATGAACATGATTGTAGCGATTATCTTTTGGATGCACAGCAACAGCAGTATCACCCAACATTGTTTCAATTCGAGTTGTGGCTACAATAATTTCTGCCTCTAAAGAATCCACAAACAACATTTAATTCCCAGTATAAAACTCTCTTCTGCTACAGCATTATTCATTAAAGAAGTTATTTTAGAAGCTGTTGACTCAAGAAAAAAAAAAAAAGCTCTCCTACTCTTTACAGTTAGACCATTTCTGCATGTGACACTGAAAATATTAAGTAATAAACACATAAAAATATCTTAACATTATTTTCATAATTACAAAACTATTACTAAGGAAAATTTATTTACTACTATGCATGGAGATCAGTGGCCAAAAGTTTCTAAATTCCATTCTTTAATTTTACTTATGATTACTAAAATTACTTCGTGCATGTACTTTGGTTCAGTTTCATGAATACTTAACTTATATTTTACTGTGTATATATTTTTTGATAAACCACCCTAGGTACTGCACTATTGCTCCGAGGTTTACCTAACACTAAAATATTTTTAGAAGCAATACTTTAAATAAATAAACAAATTTTTTAACAGAAATTACTAGTGTGGTACAAGAGACCAATTTCACTACAAATATCAGACAAGTAAACCCAGCTCAGGACTATTGAGTGTTCTTGAGGATTGGCTGTTTTCTCTTAAAAAATATAATAGAGACAAGCCAACTATATTAATCAAATGACTAAAAAATCTTTATTGTATTAATAAACAAAAAAACAACACTGAAAGAGCTTGCATATTATAAGATAGGACAGTCCTTTCTCTTCTCATTGGTGTTTAGCCTTGTTACTTCTTTTCTCTTGGAATCAGATACAACACAGCCAAACATGATGATCTTCCAAAAAAAAAAAGAATGCAGTTCCTTCTTATCGATTGACCAGTGGAGTACTGAACTAAGAAAGCACACTGGAATACAGAATATTAGCTTACTTTCTTTGTCCAGTAAATGTCATCATCTCTTTCTAACAACAAAGGTCACCTATTACTTTCAGTCAATGTCATAACTGGCCAGCCAAGGATATCTCAGTTCTAACCCATTCAAATCAGATTATACATATAATACTGAAACATCCCTGTGGGAAGAGATATCACCTATTCAAAGGACAAAAATCAAAGCAACTAGAATAAACCAAAGTTAATGACTTTGTGAATCACATGTTGCTTCCATGACAGTGCAAAAACTAAATAACCAATACTTATAAAAATGTTGATTTTACTGTGGAAGTTATAAAATTCATGATACGCCCATATATTATACTAGCATAATAAAAGCATTTTTATCACAATACCGAGTTCCAGAATTTTGAAGGAAATAATCATAAATCCTCTGTCTGATATATTTTACTATACCTATAAACACAGAATTTTCATGACATGTATCATCAGTTTTGTTTTACCTTTAATCTTACATTATCATGTTATTTCACTACCAAAACTATCAATGTAAATTTTGCAATTATATAATCACATGCATTCTATGGGTCACTGCTTGGATATCAGTTCTAAACTTTAGAAATTTTAACAAGTGTTTTTGGCTTTGCATATTACTATACCAATGACAAATATTTTTACAAAATATATATAACCTTTGTTTAACACCCAAGTGTCTCACATATGAATAATTAAAAAAGCTTAAAATAGGATCATTCAGCTAACACCAGCAACCAAATCTTGTCTCATTACAGATCCCACACAATAAACAATCTAACCAGACAAATAGAGCTGGATGACCTAATCAATTATGTATGAGCATCACTTAAATCAGTTAGTGTTTACATTTAAACTAATTGATTAATTGAAATCACAACTAAGTTGATTGTCACAAGAATAATCAACTAAACGAAATTGGAGTTTGCAATTATTCCAATTATTCAAGTAAATGAAATAATGCTTCTAAATATTTGTCTGTTGTTAAGTACAAAACTACATAATGGGCTACCTCTGCTCTGCTTACTGGGGCTATCAAACCCAAACTTAAGTTTTTTTCAGCTTTGAGCCAGTATGGCCTGGTGATTCGGCGAGGGTTCATGTGGACTCAATTCTGATTTCCACCATACTTGCTTTTCCTGTCTTTGTTCTAATAAAGTTACTAAGGCTGACTATAAAGGATGCAATTGGCTGGCAATACCCACTATCAACTCATTAGCTACTTAAGTATTATACGAAGTGTATATTTACCAGTTTTTTACATTGTGTTTTATTTCTAACTTATAAGTCTGTAGATGTATTCTTGAATGTTGTGTATACAGTAGTAGATCTATGGGAAAGGTCCAGGCAGTCTGAACCACCCCTACATTTTTTTGGGGTAATTAATAAGTGTAATATTTATTGTTGTATAAGTAGGCACAGATCTAGGTGAGAGGTCCAGTTGGTAATAAGTGAATAAATCTTTTATCATTTCTAAAGGTTAAACAATGCAGTTGCATTAGCCCTTTCACAACAGGCATCCTTTACTGCATATTTCACAAGGTATTTAGTGACTTACATTCAAAATTTAATTAAACAACTTTTTGTTTATGCTATACCAATTAGTATAGCATAAAATAATCCATATTTTAATAGTATACAAGTTTTAGGTTCTTGATTTTATGAGACAATATTAAAAAAGAAATCCTCAATTTCCCCTAGTGTGAAGAATGTGAATTTTTTCTTTAGGCATCCTCTCTTCCATAATTTATTAATCTCCCCTCCAATAAATACGAAATTTATCGTAAAGTATTCATTATCAAATCGTCATCACTCAGACAAAACAATTTTTATAGTCTTCAACCTTGTTTGGTTACAGAGCCATCAAATAGAAAATCAGACTCCTTTTGCCACACCCATCTGTCATATCCTCTCTTTCAGGATTTGTTAATAGTTCTTTCTTG
>NW_013667687.1:119221-123893 GCF_000517525.1 Limulus polyphemus | reverse complement strand
GAGCCATCAAATAGAAAATCAGACTCCTTTTGCCACACCCATCTGTCATATCCTCTCTTTCAGGATTTGTTAATAGTTCTTTCTTGTGTTTAATATTATATTATTTATAACCAATAGAAAGCTAAGGTTTTCATCTATCAAATGGCATATATTAAATTGTTTTCTGAACACAGAACTGACAATTTCTCTTCTGGTAGAAGCTTCATTCCCACTGGAAAGATATCGACTCTTGTTGCAAAGTTAGAAAGCACAAGATTGTGATAGTTATGGGACATTGTCTGCTTTTTGCATGTTATTATTCTATGTTGTTTCGTGTATTATTTAATTAAATAAAAATTATTTAGTGCATTACTATCATTAGTATAAAAAAGTAGGGTTAAGTACTTTATTTCTTGTTTTTCATGTATATTCTTTATTATTATAAAAGTAACTAAAATGTAAAAACAGGAATCTCCTTAAGTTAGTTAAAGTTAGATTAGGTAAAATAAATAATAATAATACAATAAAAATAATTCGCGAGCATCTCAGAGTAGCTCATGGATAATGTAATTCAATAGCATTATGCAAGCTTCACGTTCTACAAGTGCTTTACATCTAATGACATAAACAGTAGTTAAACACCCTTCAAAAAGCAATAAAACAATAAATTTACATATAAGTAGATGTATACTGTTACGAGTTTTAAGCTACTTAAGATAAACTAATGTAGTTTCATGTTACATTTGAAGTCATTCCAGAAAGAAAAAAGGGTAATTTAGTTTTGTTTTTTTGGGTGGTTACAATATCGGTCAGTTTGGCCAACCTTGTATAGAGTTTAGATAAAGAAAATAACAGATAAAATAGAAAGTTCTACTGAAAACAAACATTTGAAATGTACCTTGGAGGTTTGAGAAATTATGCAAATGGAATTTGAAATTTTTGAGATGAAGAAAAGTATTTTTTATCTTAACATGAAAATCACTTTGCACTCAGACTAGTCGAGAAAATGACTTGATTCATTTATGGAAATTTTTTTTTTAGTTCATTAAAAATGCTTCACTAAAGAATCTGAATTTTTGTGAAAGACTTGTAATGTTTACAGAAAGTCTGCCAAATTTTGTGAAGATATACATAAAAGTTAGTAGTATCAAAACTATAATGACTTTAAATGAGTACAAAGTGGTCACATGGTCGTCAGTTTGACCAAGCCTGTGTTGAGAGAGTTAGCTTGCTTGTATGATTCATTTTCATGGAGGTTTAGGATTAAAAAAGTTTTGGAAGTAAATATCCCACTTGTCATTTTGTTTCAGAAATAATTTCATTTCTACTAAGAACATATCACTTCTTGAGAATATATTATCCATTTCTTGTTGTTTAAACATTTTTCTTAGATTTTGTGCAGGCCTTACTTTATACCTTTTTTGTGGTATCACATCAAATGGCTCGATCATTTACTAATGAATAACAGCTTTGTAAACAGCTATAAAGCAAGTTTAAATACGATTGGATAGAGCAAGAATTAAACTATCATGCCACAGTAGAGCAAATGTATAGATTTAAGCTGATTTTTTATAGTTTCTGTAAATGTTTCTTTCATTCGTGAGTTGTGAAAGTACTTGTGTTTTACATTATATCTGTTTAAAAGCTAACAAAATTTTTCTTCATGAAAATACATCAGATAACCTGAGATAAGCTAAGCTTATACTGTTTACAAACAGGCTAAATAGGTAACAAAGAAAACTTTATTTCAAGTTTAACACAGTAACAAATGTATAACATTTGGAGAAAGTTTTGTCATGATCAGTACACATAGTTTACCTAGACACAGAAATATATACACAGGTAATAAAAAACAATCTGTAAACGTAAAATGATGTAGAGATAGCAATGCCAAAAGGAATGCAAACAAGAATATAGGGTTGATACAGGTATACATAGATCATCCCTGTATGACTTTCAATATTAAAGTTTTTATGGTGCACTGTAAAATGCACGAGTACAAAATGGTTATGAAGCCAGTCAATTTCACCAACTTAATAGTGAGAGTCTGTAATAAACAAGACATGTTTTGACTCAACTTAGTGTTACATTAGTCCTAGGCTCTTAGTTACACTATATTGATGCCTATCCTGATATGACCATGACATTATGATAAACAAAACTGCATACCAACAGTAAGGAATATATAACTTACAACTGCAGTAATATTAAAGTCAAGTATGCATTTTACAGCATAACATTAAATTTTAATATTGAATATCATGTAGGGATGATCTATGTATAGCTGTATCATCCCTATATTCTTGTTTGAATTCTTTTTTGGCACCACCATCTCTACATCATTTTATGTTTACAAAATGTTTTTTTTTTACTTGTTTAGTGATATTTTTTTCCCTTGAGTAAAAGTTGGTGTATTATATGAATGTGTGTAATAAAATTGAATATTATTTGTATTTATTTCTTTTTACTCCTTCAATTCATACATAATATAGGGGTTGGCTCGTTTGCATGTGTAGTGTACAAAGCACTGAGTATTCTACATGTTATAGTCATCTAACCTTCATTTATTATTGGCTGGTAATTCCTGTAGAAAGTAGAGTTAAGTCAGTTGTAACAAAAAGAAAGATGAACAATTTGGTGGGTTGGTAACTTTTTGGTTTGATATCTTAGTGATGGTTTCTTGCCTAGTTTTGGGGTTTGTTGAGTAGAGAAACAAATGAAAGTGAGTGACAATTATCTTTTAAAGTAAAACTCTTTGTCCTTGTTGATTTTTTAGCATGCATATTTGTATTATGCTTACCGAGTACCTTAGCCATACCTACATATAGTGTAAAGTATGAGATAAAATCACATGACTATAGATTGCTTAAGGTTTAGTGAATGTATGTTGTTGATGTTTGGTTCTTTATTTATAATTACACTGTTTTTATGTTTTAATAGATATACTATATTTTGAGTTGCAATGTTTGTAAATATAAGGTTTTTTTATAATGCTCACCAAATGAAAGACAAATTGTCATTGAATCAGATAAAAATTAGAGTATGTTCATTGTTTAATGAGTATTGTAGGCAACTGTAAAATATTCTGATGACTCAAATCTTAATTGACAAAATATGAAACTCTTATAATCTGAGCATTTTCACATATTTCTCTAACTGACAATTTGAACCCACATAAAAACTTAGAGGGTGCACAACTTCCCCAAACTTTTCCAGGATTTCCCTTATTTTTGTCTCCTTTTTCATTCATATTCCCTGACTATTCCAGGTTTTTCCTATTTGTTGTCACCCTTTTATCAGAAAAATTTAATTAACAATGCCTAACATCAAATATGTACGATTTTATCTATTTTCTTTAATAAATGGGTATTTTTTACAAAGTTATCAAGTGCGGAATTAAGTTAAAATTTTCCATTTTTATCTGATTAAACTGCTTTTACACCTAAGAGGACTCAAGGCTTCTTAAATCTCATAAAATTAAATTCCTATAAGCTTATCATATTTGTATGGATACTGTATATTTTATCAGGCCATACAAGATTTATAACTAGAAAAACGGGTAAATAATGTTTGTGTGTAATAAAATTAACTTCCTTAAGGCTCTTCACCACAGATCTGGATTCCTCAGATGATATGAATCAATCATATAAAACTCAGTTCAAACATGCTGCATATTAAAAGCCTATATAAAACAGTGTAGAAGTGCAAACTAATTTTTAAGATGCTGGTCTGCACCTAAACTCAAGAGTTTGTTAGATATACACCACATTGCTTAATCAAACCATCAGTATTTAGAACTTAATATAACAAAATTATTCCTTGTTACAAAACCTGTATTTAGATATATAATAAATGCAACTTTCACACTAATACTACTACAGTATGGATAAAGTAATTCTTTAGTTTAAAAAGTTAGAATTAATGATGTTTTCCATAGTTCATTTATCACTTCGCTACACAAACTATTTAATTTCCATCATTACTTCATCAGCAACTAAGTGTGAAATAATACTCCAGAAAAAACAAGTTATCTCACACTTTAAGACAAATAATTCAAACTTGGTAAAAATTACAAGTTAGAAGAACTTGAAAATTTGTATACCACAAACTGCATTACGTACTGTCGTGAAAGGAACTGTTGTATTTTACTTTATTTAGCTATTTCAGGTTTCATCTAACTGCTAACCTATTTATAATATTTTATATTACTCAAAATTGTTAATGGTCTCAGATAATGTATAGGTCCAACTCAATTTCTTCAAACTGTAACACCAAACTACATTCGTTTATCCTAAGTAGTTCTAAGTTCATAACATTATATATCTATTTATAATTAAATTTTATTTTATTGCCCTTTGAACCATGTCTAAATGCTACATAAATAAACTACATTCGTTTATCCTAAGTAGTTCTAAGTTCGTAACATTATATATCTATTTATAATTAAATTTTATTGTTTTATTGCTATTTGAACCATGTCTAAATGTTATCCGTGCCATTACAAGTTGTAAATCACTCGGGGAACGTGCAGCTCACATTACGCTATCGAATTACATTACCCACATGCATGTTTCGTGAACAATTTTAATTATTTTAATTATATTATTATTACTTATTTTACCTATTCTAGTCTTAAATAACTTAAAAAGATCCGTACTTTTAACTCTAGTCACTTTTATAATAATAAATAAAG
>NW_013667687.1:99498-119211 GCF_000517525.1 Limulus polyphemus | reverse complement strand
GTAGTCTGCTCAAAATTTCATATTTTTTTTTTAGACTAAAATACATATTAGTTACTAAGCTTGATAAATTATAGTGGAATTCTATGGTATTGATGTAGTAATTTATGATTTTTTAGTTATTCAAAAGTATATATAAAACCTAGAAAACATTTTTTGTTTAATATTCTCCATGTGCAATTTTTTTTTTAAAGACTTAGCAACCTACGTCAAGCAGCAACTGCATACAAAGGTTGTAACTAGAAGAGATACTTGTTTGCTTTACTTCTTTATTTACTGTTCTATATTTTTAAAGAAAAATAAGTTTAAGAACTTATTTCAAAATAGCAATGATCTATATATACTTATATAATGTATGATAATTGAAATGTGACTGTATTTTACAAAATACTAGTCGAGTAAAACACAGCCAAGGCAGGTCACTTTGTAAAGACCAAAGGTCAGTTTTATGTTATTGGATACGGTAACATGAGTGCATATGTTCCACGTCATTGTAACTTCTGTATTATTAGCCAGGCACAGCTGGAAGGTCAATAAAATAAAAAATAATGAATATAGATATAAATGTACAGTGTTATGAGATTTAAGCTATTTAGTCCAAACATTTATGTTTTCGTGTTATAATTTGTGTTCATTCTTGAATTATATTTATTTCCTAATTTATTGGTCATCAAGTTTCGTGCAGAGTGATCAGCTCCTTCCTTTTGGGCTGATTGTCTCTATGCTTATAATCTCTCCTTTACCCTGGGGCAATTGAAGCTTGCTTTGGCAGTACATCAGTCGAACCCAATGACATTCACAATGAGATGTTGTGCCGTCTCTCTTATTCCTCTCCTTCTGGTTGTCTTTAACTCTTCCAACACAGAGTTGATCAATTTGACTGACTCACATGACCTTTTGTACTCGTTTAAAGTTGATATAAATTTAATACTTATAACTTTCTCTATATATATTGGGTATATCGTCATGAAATTTGGCAGTCTTTGAGTTAATATTAGAAGTCTTTCACATACAAAATATCATATTTTTTAGTGAACTATTTATAATAAAATAAAATAAAGTTTTGTTTATGAATATATTTAGTATCTGTTTTCAATAGTCCGTGTGCAAAGTAATTTTCATGTTAAAATTAAAGATACTTTTTGTCATCTCAAAAATCTCAAATTTCCTTTGTGTAATCCTTAAAACCTTCTAAATGTATTTCAAACGTTTTTTTTTTTTCACTAAATCCTTATAATTTATATGTTATTTTCTATACCCTATTTCAAAACCGGATTGGTCCATTCGACCAACCTCGTAACTACCCAAAAAAAATCTAAATAAACCTAAATTAGCCTTCTTTTATTTCTAAAGTGACCTCAAATTGTAACCCGAAACTACGTTCATTTATACTAAGTAGCTTTAAGCTTGTAACAATATACGTCTATATGTAATTATATTTTATTGTTTTATTGCCCTTTGAACCATGCCTAACTGCTATCCCTGCCATTAAAAGTTGTAAATCACTCGGGGAACCTGCAGCTCACGTTATGCTATCGAATTACATTATCCACAAGCTGCTCTTTTTTTTTCTTGCCCTCAATTGTTGAGGAGAGTTAAGCCTGATTTTCTTAGTGATTATAGTAAAGCACTTAGCAATTTTTATTTAATTGTATAATACACCAAAGAATATAGACTAATAACATGCAAAAAGTAGACAAATTCACTTACTTCTAAAAATCTTCCTGGTTTTCTAACTATGTGACAAAAGCCATTACAAATTCATCCAAGCTAGTCATTAACTTCTCACGGGAACGATGTTGCTACTCCGAGTGAAATTGACGTTTATCTATTCAGAACACAATGTTAAACAATACTCCATTTGATAGATGAAAACCTTGACTTCCTATTGGTTATAGGTAATATATATATATATATATATATAATGAAACGTAAGAGAGAACTATCAACGAATTGTGAAAGAGAGGGTGTGGCAGGAGGGGGTCTGATTTTCTATTCAATAGCTTTGTAAATAAAAAATATTGAAGGTTATAAAAATTATGGTCTGTTTGAGTAATAACGATTTTATAGAGAGTATTTTACGTTTAATTTCGTACATTTTCGAGGGGTGATGGATAAAATAGGGATGATGACATGTTAAGACAAAATGTGTCGTGTGTTACACTGGTAGAAATTCAGGATTTTTTATATGTTCCCTTTTAGAATTAAGAATGTAAAACTTGTATACTATTAAAATATGGATTATTAGCTAATATTTTATGCTATTCTAATTGGTATAACATAAACAAAAATTAGTTTAATAAAATTTTGAACGTAAGACACTAAAACCTTGTGTCATGTGCAGTAAAGGGTACCCGGGGCAATAGGGTTAAGCTATTATTTAGTTTATTTAGTGATTTAATATTCAATGATTATTTAGTTTTCATAACAAGAGTGTTATAGGTATGATAAGTTTTGTTACATAACTTTGTACAAATCGTAAGTTGTGTATGCAATTTAATTCTTGTACCAGGCTTTTGTAATATTGTTGACGTCATCTTTCTTCAAGCTTCTAAGTTTTTCTCATTGTGTGTAATATTGTTGTCACTAGAGGACTTTTGTAATATTGTTAAGTTATCTCACTTGAAGTTATTTTCCTAAACTGAAAATGTATTTCCAAACATACTTACCTCCGCTGACACTAATATTTATTTCTCGATCTTCATCTTTGCCATCTAATGTTGTGTTTGCTTACTCTAGTTTTTACTTATCTTTATAAGTTCCAGCTTTTTCCATTAATTGAATATTATCATAAGTATTACCTAAAATTTGTTTTATTTTATTCATCAGTTAAATATAGAGTAAAATATTTGTTGTTTTTTAAATACTTTGAATAAACTAGAAGTTAAACCAGGAACATGTGACAACATTACACATTCCTTTTAATCATAACTAGGTTTTAAGGTAATACCTTGTTCCATTATTATCACATTAGTGAATTTCTTAGCTGCTCCATCTACAATAGTTGGGTTAAATCTTTTTTCCGCTACTATATATTTCATTAGTAACAACTCATTTTTTAAGTCCTCTTATTTTGTACATATCTTCAAAAATCTATGAACATAAGCACAAAATGCAGACATTTTTTGTGTTTCAGTATGACCTGCCCAGTCATTCTCCAAGCAGGGTTGATTACAACACTAGCAGGTATAAGTAGAGGTAGGCAGTTACATAAATCTCACGAAAATGTAGGCTTAAAAACAATATATGACCAAAGAAGTGTGATTTTTACATTTCCATATATAGATCTTCTTCAAGAATTGTGCAGGTTTATTAGATCACTACTTTAAGGATAACTGATGGTCCATAACCATTTTTACTGGTCCCAGACCAGAGGTCTAGCATTGTCTTTGCATAATGTACAGTAAACTTAATATTACTGATTAACCCTTAAGAAAAAAACCCACACTTATAAATGGTCATGTCTGAACATATGCAAGTGATTACAGAAATGCTTTTAAAGGAACTGACATATAAATGTTCATTTAACATAAATCTGATTCATAATAAATAAGCTGTTATTTACTGAATAAAAGTAACAGAACCTGCAACTTTATTTTCTATTGTCACATGCTGCTTGCTCTTACACTAAATCAGGTGGTTTACATTGATAATAAACATTTACTTTATCAACTGTGACAAGGACACTGTTAGACACTGCCTAACAAATTCTAAGAAAATTCTTATCATCTTAAGTTTTAGATTGTTGAGTTATTACATTAAGTATTTATAGATATATAGTATTGGCTTAATTATAAGCTAAATTTTAGTTTAGAACTATGCAGTTAACTTATTTGTGATTGGAAATTTTTAATAACATTATCACCCTTTGAAAACAGGAAAAAAATACAGATCTTTTGCCATACCTGAATCTTCTACTAGATATGCAAAAGACACAAGCACTCCAAATTCAACTTTTTCCTGGTATCCTGGCACAGACAGTAAGGTCCTACCTGGAAGTTCAAACTTGTCCACCTGTAGGAGTATTTATTACGTAAATATATTTTTCATAAACATTTACAGAATTCCTAACTTTACAATTATTATCTTCATTAACATTTAAATATCATACCGATTGAACATAAAATAAAAAAATTAGGATACATAACTCAAAATCTAACACCCTTATTAAAACTTTAAACTAAAATTAAAACTTTAATTTTTTTAAGGACAAACTCAAGAACTAAAAAATGTTCTTTTTTTTCTGGAGATAGGATATCTTTGAAAAAACATTAATAGAAGTTATTCTAAAGCTTGCAATTTTGGGAACTGTATCATCACCAATTCCAGACATGAACAAAATATTTAAAATGGAAATAAATAAATTTTTTACTAAATTACATGCAGTTTCTACCTCGAATAGGTTATGCTACATGAAATGCAAACCTCAATATCAGATATTGCAGACCGAAGTGTGCAAGACCAATTCACAAGACGATAACTACGATAGATAAGTCCTTCATCATGCAAACGAACAAATGCTTCAGTAACTGCTCTACACATTTTCTGAAAAGATTAAATGAATTAATAATTTTGTTCTTATGATAACTTATAACAAAATTGTTTTTCCTTAATGTAAACAAAGTAATGTTAAAACATTTTGGCTTTGTTTTTTCTAAGCCAATTGTCAAAAAGTAAAACGTAAGTATATCCATATACATGTCACCCATATAAGACTGTACTGTATATATTACATTTGAGTTTTTCTCCATGAGGGATTACATAGATAATATTAAAATAATCTGAAGCTCTAAACTTTTGAAGTCACTTCAAAAGCTAACAGTTTGATTACATAATTTTTGGTAAGATAAATCTTAAAATAAAAAAAATTGTATCATTGAGTTTCCTCTGTGTGTGTTTATCACTGTGTGTATAACTGAATTTTCTCTTCAATCCCCTTCTTTCCATAGCTACAAGTGTTGTTAGTTTCATAATCAAGGAAGAACAAATCAGAGAAGGAAATCCATTATAATAGTTTTACACTATCATTTACCTTAACCTTTTCTAGATGGGTTACAGGTGAAAGGCCATGTCATTGCATTTGTTGACTCACATTCAAAATTTTATTGAACTACTATTTCATGAATTTATGTCAATAAGTTTGGTATCAAACTGTAGATTATAATTGAAATTTTAGTATTATATCTTACTCAATTTCTTAATTCAAAAGAAAATATTAAAAAACATCGATTTTGTGTGTCACATGGTATGTTGAATGCAGCACTGGTTCAAATTAAATGTTTATGATGTCAAAATACTAAGTCTGTAGTTTTAAAAGAATTATGAATTCAAACTACCAATATTTACAAGCTAGAATATAAAATAAGAGCCTCTTATCCTTTCAATTTGCCAAGATATTGCTCATGTAATAAACCAAACCCCCACCCACCTCTTTCCATTTAGGGAAACACTCCATTATATATATACACTTACTTCTACATATGATATAAATAACCAATTGGAAGCTCAGAATGTGCCCCTAGTGGCTTTCTCAGCCATTTTAATGTGTTTGGATGCCATCTCTTTCTTTAGAACCAAGATTTCGATAAGGTAGGTTGTGTCTTTAGTCCGCTCAAAATGTCGTATTTTTTAGACTGAAATACACCTTAGTTACTAAGCTTGATAAATTATAGTGGAATTTTATGGTATTGATATAGTAATTTATAATTTTTTGGTTATTCAACTGTATATATAAAACCTAAAAAAAATTATTTTGTTTCATATCTTCCACTTGCAAAATTTTTAAAGGCTTAGCAATTTAAGTTAAGCAGCAACCAAGTATAAAGGTTGTAACTAGAATTGTTTGCTTTACTTCTTTATTTACTGTTCTATGTTTTAAGAAAAATGAGTTTAAGAACTTGTTTCAAGATAGCAATAATCTGTATATATATATAATCTTATTATTACAATTTTGACTATTTTACAAAATACTAGTCTACTAAAACACAGCCAAGACAGGTCACTTTGTAAGGACTAAAGGTCAGTTTTATATTATTGGATACAGTAACATGAGTGTACGTGTGTGGCATCATTGTAACTTCTGTATTGTTAGCCAGGCATGGCTAAAAGGTCAATATAATAAAAATAATAAATATATATAAATGAATAATGTTATGAGATTTAAACTATCTAGTCTAAACATTTATGTTTTCGTGTTATAATTTGTAGTCATATGAATGAAAATGGCATAATTTATATTTATTACCTAATGCACAAGCCAGGGAAGTGGGTAGATACTCTTCTGGTGCTGGCTTTTTCTATTATGGTCCATGGAAGGTACAGTATGGAATGGATAATGAAGAAGGAAAGATATATCACATTAGTGCAGAAAACCTTATCTCAACTGTGGGAAATTTGGAGCCAGGGCGGATGGGTCTTATGCTTCCTGTTTACCCTGACTCAATATGGATTTAATGAAGTATACCCCATGAGGCAGCACTCACCACAGGGTGGTTTCCATAAAGTGAATCATAGAAGAGTAGAAATTGATAAGGAAGTAAAATAGGCATTTATCCATCAAAGATGGTGAGAATACTATTGGAAGTAAGTGAAACTGCCAAATGGTGGAGGAAACAGGAGACAAAGGTGTTGAGCATAGTTCACATTGCAGCCTGGAGGATCTTGTCCAAGGGTTTTCAAAAGTGCGAAGCCAGAGAATGAGTCAAGAGACAGATTTGATATGATGAGGCATGATACAGTCTGCAATCTCAATCTAAAGATAAATATACAATCTAGATGAGTTGACAAATCCATTTGACAAACACTGAGGATAAGAAATTCCTGGAAGAAGAGGGGGGGTTTCTGGCAAGAATAAACTATTGCAAGATCCATGAATTGGAGCTGTGCAAGACAAGTAACACCTGACTGCTTGAACTGAACACAAAAGACAATCACAATCTGTATTATCACAGAGAGCTGAGAACAATAAAAGAGAAATGTGAGAGAAGGAATGATCATTCTCCTGAGCCAACCAAATCTTATGAAGAAATGAGTGGTCAGGGAAAAATATCTGTAAAAGATCTGTGAAACAAAGTAGAGGAGGCATCAACTTCTTAAAGAACAGTTTTGCAATGACCACAAGCAAGAAGAAGGAAATAGGTTTTGAGAGAGAGAGAGAGGGTATAATGAGGGAAATGACCAATGGTTCAAATGAAGGCTGGTTAAGAGTATGTAGAACCACATTAACTCTATGCAATGGTTATATGGTGGTATACATAGTACAACTCTAAAAGTACTTAATGTATCTTAAGGAAAATTGGCAAGCTTTTAGTAAACATTAAAAGTCTTTTGTAATAAAAAAAATCAGAATTTCTAATTAAGTATTTTTACTAAAACTATGTTCATAATTACATGGTGTCAGAGCGCTGACTGCTCTGAGTGCAAAGTAACTTTCAAGTTAAGATTAAAAACACTTTTCTTCATCTGTATAATCCCTAAACCTCTTAAATAAATATAAACTGTTTTTCTGCAGAAATATTTTATATTTTATCTCTTATTTTCTATACTACAACTCTATATTGTGTTGGTCAATTGAACTGACCTCATAACCACCATAAAAAATTAGGAAATAAATATAAATTATAATTATCCTTTGTTCTTTCTGGGATAACTGCAAATTGTATCAGAAAGCAATTGGTTATCCTAAATAGAGTAAAACTTGTAACAGTATACATTTATTTATACTTAATTTTATTGTTTTATTGCACTTTGAACTGTGTTTTAACTAATAATTCTGTCACACAAGTTGTAAACACTCGGCAAATGTGCAGTTCATGTTCACATATCGAATTACGTAATACATGAGCATACCTATGAAAGGATTTTTATTATTACTTTCATTATCTTACTTAATCTAACCTTATAACTTTCTAATTTGTACATTTTAGTTACTTTTATAATAAAGGATACACATGATAAACAAGAGATATACTTGCCTGGATCTTTTTTTTTGCTGTTTATGGAACTTAAGTCTAATTTTTTTTATACTAATGGTACTACTACATTAAATATTTTTTATTTAATTAAATAATACACCTAAGAACACAGCATAATAACACAAAAAGCAGACAATGTTCTATATCAATCATAATTTGTCTGGCTTTCTAACTATGCAACAAGAGCTGTTAAAAATTAAGCTAAGCTCCTCAATGTGTTTCACACGGGAATAAGCTTTGAACTGGAAGTCAAACAGACAATTCTCTATAAAGAAAACAATGTTGTATAATACATCTGATAGATTAAACTTTGGCTTTCTATTGGTTATAAATAATACAGCATTAAACATCAGAGAGAGTTACTAGCAATTTGTGAATGAGAGGATATTACATGTGGGTCCAATTTTCTACTTTATGGCTCCATAAACAAATAAGATTGAAAGCTATGAAAAAATTTGTTTTGTTTGAGTAATAACTATATTATAATGAGTAATTTACATTAAATTCCATATTTCTGGGAAGAGTGGTAAATAAACTAGGGAAGAGGGGAGAAAATGTGTCAATATGGATATGTATGTCTGGAGAAGGGGGAAATCCAAGATATCTTCAGCATAAGAGTCATGTGGTAAAGAATGGGAAGAATCAAAAGGTATGTGAAAGAGAAAGCAAAGAACAAACATGAGAAATCAAATCTGTGGAAATTTGAAGGAGAAACATTGTCCTCTATGTGTAAAGGACATCCTAGTGCAAAGTCAGGAGGTGTAATGAGCCTAAAAAATTTTCATCCTCATGGTCAGGTTCAGAAAGGGGGGAAAGAGTTATATGCAGAAAGCTAAGGATATTGTTTTGGAAGCCATGTCCATCATATCATATAATAATGATTTCCTTAACCCTAAGACCACTAAGCCAACCACCTTACAGAGTATTTTCACTGCCAGGGTCAATATGCACTTCCTTGATGTAATATGATGCAAGGAACAAAATATCCATGTTGAACACTACTCAGTTTCAATGAAAACATATTTTAAAAAAAAGCTTCTTGTAAACTAAGACCTACTTTTGTATTTTCTTCACAATTAGATATTATACAAAGAGTACACGCATTGGTACTAATTCTTGTCAAGGGTATTCAGGCTTTCCAGCAAGAAGAAAATTATTCGGGTTACCTAAGTAGAAGTTTAATGATATCTGGGAGCGTTTGCAAAAAAACATGTTAGAGAAGGTTAGAGAAATATTAAGTTTAATGTAGTGACTCACACTAATATAACAGCAAAATATATTCTGAAGTAAAGCACCTGTGAATAGTAAATAAAATTATTAAAACGTATTTACTATATTGACACCATGCATCTTTTTTTTATACCTGACAAGCTGAAATACCCATCAACTGATGGGGAATGTTTAAACTTAATTAAAACAACACAAGTTTAACAGCTATCATATATTTCAAAATAATAACTTTTAAAATTATAACAAAGCTTCTTCATAAACAACATTTGCAGTTTGCTTTCCATTTAACAAGAAATAAAGATTTTGAGGTGATCCCACCATATAGATAGATAGATAAGACCACAAATGTTATCTTTCTTGAGATGTAGAGGCTGATGATAATGTTTTAACATCTGGTGTTTTTCTGAAATTATATTATGAAAAAACATCAATGTGACCTGAAGGATTTCATACTCAATCTCTATCCATGAAAACACCACCTATTTACAGCAATTTCAATATCATCATCACACAGACATCCCAAAATGACTATGGTAGAATAATTTGTTTAATTAATAGGAATTTTTATGGTTATTTATAAAACTTGATGACTTTTTAGGGAGAACTTAAATAAGGAACCTTATATGCCTCTGGAGCTACTACATATGGCTAAGGTTTTGAGTGAAGCTAAAAAACACTGATCAAAAACCATACGATGTAAGGAATAAATCTGTATTACTTGAAGTAAAATATCTTAACTTTATCAATTGTGCTTTAGAACTGCCTGCTGGAGACATCTGTGAACAATTTGAGAGTAAACTTATGAAAACAACAAAACAGCTTATAATGTTGCACTGGAGGACACATTCAACAAGAACTCAAACATATTCAGGTTTAGCAAAGAAGGAAAGAAATTATTATTCTTTATCTTGTGGACATTCACTGATGATCTGTCACACTGTGCCTTGAAAATAAATTCAAACCAAAACATAGCTATGTAGTATGTAAATACTTTATCTTACTCTCCTATACTGTACATTTCTTATCTACAAAATTATTAAATTTCTTAAATTATAATTTTGGAATATATGAAATTTTTTGAGATCATGTGCAAAAATTAGGCTTGAAATGTTAACATTTGTAACTTGAGTGCTCAATGAACTTATATGTTGTTTCATAGGAGGAAATCTTGCAGTTATCACATGTAACAGAGTTATGTCATTTTGGTGCCTGTTTTCTGAATAGTCAGTCACAAGCAAATGATTCTCATTTTTGATGAGGAGCCTTGTTCCTGTCCAGAAGTGGCAAATAATTTCTTGTAAAGCTTACTTAATTTCTGTTTTTACCCTACTACTAATCGTGTAAATTAATTTTCCTTAATCTTTAAACATAATTAATTTTACCTTTTAACACTCTCAATATCGACTCGGTCAATTTAACCAATCAAGTGACCTTTTTGTACTCATTTAAAGTCTTTATAGATTTAATACTTATAACTCGCAATATAGTGGGTATATTTCACGAAATTTGGCAGCCTTTCAGTTAATATTATAAGTCTTTCACATACAAAAAGTCATATTTCTTAATGAAGTATTTTTAATAAAATAAAATACAGATTTGTCCATGAATATATTGAGTACTTGTTTTGAATAGTCCGTGTGCAAAGTAAATTTCACGTTAAAATTGAAAATACTTTTTGACATCTCATAAATCTCAAATTTCCTTTGTATAATCCCTAAAACCTCATAAATGCATTTCAAACGTTTTTTTTAAGTAAAACTTTATAGATTTTCTGTTATTTTCCCTATCCTATCTCAAAATGGGATTGATCGATTCGTCAGACCTCGTAACCACCAAAAAAAATTTGAAATAAACCTAAATTAACTTTTTTTTCTTTCTACAATAACTTCAAATTGTAACATGAAACTACATTCCGATAGCTCTGTAACCAAACAAAATTGAAGAGTATAAAAATTATTGTTTATCTGAGCAATAACGATTTTATCGAATCATTTACTTTACTTTCTTACATTTTCGAGGGATGATGAATAAAATAGGGATGATGACATGCTAAGACAAAATGTGTCACGTGGGTCACACTAGTGAAAATTCAGGATTTTAAAAATATTTCCTTGTAAAATTAAGAAGTTAAAGCTTGTATACTATTAAAAAATGGATTATTAGCTAAGATTGTATGCTATTCTAATTGGTCTAACATAAACAAAAAGTAGTATAATAAACTAAAGAAACTAAAAACTTGTGTCATATGCAGTAAAGGATACCCAGGGCAATAGGGTTAACCCTACTTTACAAGCCAATAGCCCTTCCACCTGGCCAGTCAGCCATTATTCAGTTTTCTTTGCTAAATAAAATGTTTATGTTATTCAAATTTCAAAACTGTCTCTTCTCAATCAATCCATTTGCAACAAATGACTGCACTTTTCATTCCACAGTCTAAACCCATGAACCTCTCATTTTCCAGAGATCAGGTAAGCTGTGTGCAGATATAACCTTGGATTATCACAGCAACAGTAGATTCTCATACTCACACACATTGGCAAAAACATACTGGAGGATTAAATTTTCTAGAAACAAGTAAATGAAGTGTTGGACTTGTTGCAACTAATCTTGCATGCTATCACAGAGCACAAAAATTAAAAACCAATACTGAATAAGGTAGTTCCTATCTTGAAGATCAACCTGTACAATGAAGACACTGTGACAATCAGCATTCTGAGCAGCTAATGACCTGTGCTTGATTATGACCAATTCCAGTCACTGGTCACTATGATATTTGTTACTGCATCCACAAAATAGAGGTCAAGACTTTGGGGAAAATTAGCAAGCTAAAGCCATACTCTTGAAAACAGTTGAGCATGTGCACAATGTCACTCCTGGAATAGTTTCATGCTATTTGGCTAAAGACAAAGCTGAACTCAAATTACAGAGTGCAGAAGTTCTATGGAAATCAACTAGCACCCCTGCATCTTTAACTTGGTGGAAATAGCTTACAAGTGTCATAAGTTATCTCAAGTTGACATGCAAGTGTTAAGCTTTCCATCTACCATGGTTATTTACAAACACTACTGGAAGGAACTCAGTGATATAAAACAAAAACTAAACCACCCTACAATGAAAATCTTTTACACTATAATTTTCACCTTTTTTAAGGACTTGGAGATTGACAAAAAGAAACAGCAACAGTGTGTAATGAAAATTAAATTTAGTAGTTACAGTTACAAGCACTGGCATGCTTGAATCTAGTGAAAACTAGACCTGGCAATTAGTGGTATTTGATAATCAATTAATCAACACCCCTATTAATCAATCAGTACAGCGTTCCTCGAACCATAGTATATATTAAAAAAAAAAGCCACTTCAGCAGTTCAAGCAAGTTGCTTTCCCTCTAGTCAGCAGTTCACAATTAGTGACAATGGTAGATAGCCTTAGTGGCACTGCTATAACAAAGACAAGGCAAGGAAATTTAGTGGGAATATTTCAATTACTTGGACATTTGAAATAACTGGAAATAGTAATAATATGAAATTAATTTCTATTAGTTAGTTATTTTTCAGACAATTTAATCATACCTTTGATTAATTGCTTGTTGAAATAATCTAAAACACTAATGTTGATTAATTCATTTTCATGACAATTGATAGAATCAGTATTTCGATTAAGTGATTATTGGAATAATCAAGAACAGTAATAATCAGAAACAATTGGTTAAATTGTAATTTCTATTTATCGATCAGTTTGCACGCCATTAATTGATATAAACACTGCTCATATGTAATTCATTAAATTTCCCAGCTCTAGTGAAAACGAGGAAGAAGTATCCTGTGTGGATGAAGGATCAAGTGTGAATGAAAACAATGGTGTTATGATTCAATAATTGTTGGTAGAAACTGTTAATGATTTAAGCCATTTATTTTTGTTACATTTTTTACAGAAATAGAAAAATATGCAATAATGAAGAAATAAAAGACAAAGAAGAAAGTAAATCCCCATTACTCTGCTTTCTAAGTTTATGTTAAAGCAAAGTTATATATAAAGAAATTAAATATGTCTAATATTAGCTCTATTTATCACTAATAATGTTGTTGGTGTTAACCATTTAAATAATAATTAAAAATCACTTCAAATGAAAACATTCAGAAAATTTGAGGATATTAAGGGTATAATTCACCCTCTGGCTAGCAATTTGACTTGATTGGAAGTGAAAGTTGGGTGGAGTTTTAGGACACAACTCCCTATGAGAACCTATTGTATTGTGACCAAGGAAATTGATTTCTAGGTCAAACCACACAACAACACTTCCATAACTGGTCAGTCAAAAATACCTTTTACATAATAATGTGGCTTGAAAAATTGTACAAATAAAAGTTATTCACCTGAAAGTCTCTAAATGCCATTAGTTTCTTTTGAAAATTAAATATCTAATTGTAACTATTACATTTGGTTGACAAAAACAGCTGCTATAACAATGTTTTATATAAACAAAATTCTTTAAAAAAATTGACCCCATGCAATTCTTTGTTTTTAGTGCATATTTGCATGTGACACATATAATTAAAATTTATGTAGATATCTAAATAAATGGTGCAAAAGATATAAAAGCAACAACTGATATATGGAATTCTTTTGACACATGAAACAGGATAATTCATGTGGGGAAAAAAGCTCTTCTTTTCACCTGAAAAAAGTTGAAAGAATGATGTGAAAAAAAAGACTCTGACGGAGGCACGGAAAGGTCTGTCTGCACTCCCACCATAGCAGTGGAGCAGAGTGCAGCAGCATATAACCGAGATGGAGTAGAGGACAATAACTTCCGAGCGTCATGGTAAGAAACATTAACAGTCTTTAAATGCTGCACCTCTTTCTCCTCCTCTTAGGGCAAGATTGACATTCAAAGTAACATGTGGAGTAACCTCAATGGGTACATCCCCAATGGCCTTCGAATTCAAGAGGAGTTCAGTGTGTTTTGGTGGATTCCTGTACATGGTGAGGGGACCTCCCAGGGAAGGTTCTGTATTTTCCGTTACCTCCTCTGGGATCTGAACATTCACCCATGTGTTTGCCATGCGTGGTGACCTGCGAAGGGGAAGATAGGATCTTGGTGGTTGAGTGGTGTCTGTGGCACTGCAACACACCATCTTGGCCTTATATTCCTGTAGACAAGTGGCTCCACCAAGGTCAATCAGCTGGTCCTGTTGGGCTAGGGTCAACTGAGTACCAGTGTTGGGCATTCTCAACGGGTGTTGTGGACATTGTGTCTGATGCTGGTGTTTGGGTATAGTGCTTACGAAACCATGGCATTGCTGCAGTGTCCTTGTTTGGCATTGTAGTGCATCATCCCCTCATAGGACCCCATGATGGGTGGGGTCAGTGGGCACTGAATTTGTCTCTTTTTATTATGGATCCCGCAAATCCACAAAAAATAAAACCGTAAAAACTCCACTCATTGGTAAATGACCACACCTGGAAGACTCTGAACCTATACCTCGCTTTCTGATCTTGCATTCCTTGTCAGATAAACCTTTAGGGCAAATGTCTCCCCTTTTTTTTTTATTCTGAAGGGATTAGAGGAGCTTGCTGGCTCTCCAAAGTCAGTTAAAAAGCTATGTTCTGGGAACACCTTGATGGAAACATCAACACCAAAAACATAGGTAGTGAAGTAGAAATTGAGCAAGAACCAAGAAAAGACAGAAGTTTCAACTCTTCATCAAATCCATATTAATCCAACATAGCACAAGACCATGTATCCTAAGGCAATTTAAAACTATATTGTAAATTCACAAAGGCACTGAGCCTCTCTGTAAGAGGGCAGGGGTGCTGAAGTTCTTCAACTGCCAGCAAAGTATATTCCATTTATTCATAATTCTTCAGGCCTAATGAAGCCTGTTACAATCCCTAAAATTGAAAGTACAATGAAAATAATAAATAGCGTGAAAAAATAAAGTGTAATTTGGTGTTTTCTCACATTTTTCATAACATTGACATGTTCTCTGTTCAAGAAACCTTTGAGACATTCACATTAAATACCAATAGACTGGTTTTTAGCTTGAAAGCAAATTTACTCATCATAAAATTTTGTCCACCTATAAAAAAGTTGAAAATTATCAAAGTCAAACCAAGTTATAAGTGTTTTCAATAGACACAAAGTAATGCTATTCATGATTTTATCACATACTTCGATTACATGGATTATTTGTGGAAATGCTAGTTGACTCTCAAGATTACACAAGAATGATACATTGAAGAAACTCTGCAATTTCAGTGGGTTGTCTCACTAGTCCTAAGAGCTTACAATGTCTACTCGCTACATATATGCTCAAGGTCAATGACAGTGATAAAGTTAACATATGATTTAGTTATTAGTTCATACATTAGAGACAGCCAACACTGAACTGCTGGTTAGCATACATTGTAAGGTGTTGTCTTGGAGAAATAAAGAAATTTCTGCAATGGATGTTCTGTAAAATACTGATTATCTGTATGTCGTACTTCAGTGTATTTTATAGAACTTTGAAGATACCTCAAATAGTATATTAAGAAATGATGTTTAGTTACTTTATTTACAAAGTTACAATTAAACAGAATAAGTAACCAAATATAAAACATGGTCTTATACAATCATTAATCCAAATGCAGAAAAATATTTAAAAACATTATTAGGAACCTTTAATTCAAATGATCTGAAAACAGAGGTGATCCAAACATCTAGCTTCAGTCTATTTAAAATAAAAGGATCCAAGTAGTGAAAATACTTAAAACTTAGAGCAAATACTCTTCTTGGACTGTAAAATAGATTGCAGTGACAAAAGGAATAAGGACTTTCTCTAGAAAGAGTTACAGTTTGAGATCAGCATAAAAATGCTGACATCTTTGGCAACACAGATAAATCAGTAGACACAGGCCTGGTAAGTAGTGAAAAGACCACATTCCTTGAATTTGTTATTAATGGTTGCATGGTAAGGAAACCCTAACATGAGCCTCAAAACCTACTCTTGTAAAAGCCAAATGGGTCTCAAAGCACCAAAGCGTGAGCTCCAAACACTTAAACAATAAATCATTTGGCTACAGAACATGGCATAATAAATCTGATAGAGTACCCATACATGAAACATCTCCTACACCTCATCATGGTATAAAATACTCTCGCAAAGTTCATTAGGAATCGTTATAATTTGTTCATCCCATCTAAAATTTCTTTGTATAATCACCCCAAGAATCTTTACAGAATCAACCTTGGGCAGTGGCATACCATTAAAAATCAAATCCTCATTTACTAGTTCTCTAGATTTAATCATATACATCAAGATTTACTAATATGCCAAGTCAGGTAGTTTTCAATAAGCAAAGCTTCAACAGACATCAAAACTTTGTTCCCAATTATAAATATTACCATGTAAACCATAATAAGCACATTTATAAATCAGTATCTAGTCTACAAACCAAAACAGATCTCGTGGCCTTATAAGCCATAATAAGCTTTGTAATAATTGCCAGTAGACACTTTTCAGTAGCTTTATGTTTAGTAAAATCCAATTGCAAGTTACTTAACCTTATTGGTCTGAAAAGACTTGATAAATTATACAAAATGCACTCAAGAATAAGAGCAAATGCAGACAGGATAGAAATAGGCCAATAATTTTCCTCCCAGTCCTACCTATTTCTTCATTAATTGTTTGCCATGTGTGATGAGAGTCCTCGTCTTGAAAAACTATCAAAATACCTAGACTTAATGATCAGCAACTTGGGTTTTAACAAGCACTTTGAGCTCCAAATACTTATTATAAGTAAAAAAATTACCTGTTTGTTTGTAGTTAAGCACAAAGCTACATAAAGAGCTATCTGTGCTCTGCCCATCACAGGTATCGAAACCTGATATCTAGCATTGCAAGTCCACAGACATATTGCTGTGCCACTGGGGGGCACCTGTTTGTTTAAAGCGATGATACAGTCATTGTTTACACCTAATGATAGGTAATAGAGATATGATCATTCAAGGAGGATATCTAGCATTATTCAATTTAAAAACTTTAGTAAAAGGAAAACATGAACTATATAGCTTGTAATACTGCTCGACAAAAGAGGAAAAAGCCAACACAGCATCAGGTTCTCCTTACATTACAGATTTCTAATCAAAATTACTCAAAGCATTAGTGAAACTCTTAAAGAATGTCAGCATTTATTAGTAATAAACTTAGGTGGAATAACAAAGACAACAAAGGATAAAGATTATGCATTATGATCTAAAATGTCAAAACATATGACATCAGAAACAACATCACAGCAATTATTGAAAATATTATCAATTGTTGCCACAGCAGCACCAACAACCTTAGTAGGTTGATAAATGCAAGGCTTCACATTTACAACAGACATCAAATTATTTAATTCAAAAACACAAATTGAATCTGTAATAGTTTGGGTGAATTAAAAAATTCGCATTAAAATTATCCCCCCCCCCCAAAAAAACAACAAAACACAACAACAATAAAAATGCTGAATTATCAAAATTCATATTTTCCAGTAGCATACCAAGTGTGTCCATAAAACGTTACCAGAGGGTGGGCAATATATACAATAAAAAAATATAAACTTCATCAATACTAAAACTACACAATTCAATATGATTAGTTATAATAAAATTAAACTTATACTTCAAGCTAAGACAAGAATAAATAACAATACCACCTCCATGCTCAGAGGGTTTACCAAAAAAAATCAATAAGTTAATAATGGGGTGGAGGCTTTTTTTCACAATACCATGATTCAAGAAATATTAAGACATAAAAAAATTGAGCTAATACATCATCTATCTTATCATCTACTTCTGACATTTATACATACCAAATTAAGCTTATTATTCATTTTCAAACTTATTGATACTACTCTTTCTTCTGTTTTGAATTAACTCTAACATACTTTACTATACATAGATAAACAGTACTTTGTATTATCAAAGTTCATTTACATAATTAGTCACATTCAATGACAATTTGTATAAAAATAAATAAAACTGATCACAACCTTTTCTAGATATCTCATAAGGTGGAGTTGACCTTCAGAAAAAGAAACTGTTTTTTATAATTTTGTGGTGGAAACAAAGTAAGTGTTATTCTTATCAGCTTTTAATGACATTCGACATTGCTACTAAATATAATAACAATTTCTCAACTAATAAAGAACAGACCCTTATGGTAATATATACAATAGATGTTTAAAATTTCAGTACATAAATATTTTCATTGATGTGAATACCGGAAGCTTGTACTCAAATTTATGTTACAGCCACCTGCTAAACCTGTACATTTAAAAAAATGTCTAATTACAGTAAATTGTTACAACATATTTTGTGATTTGGTATGCTGGAAACACTTCAACTAAATCACAAATTTGAGTCATTTGTTATTAAAAATATCTTGTCAAGCAATATGGACTTTCAAGCAATTCCTGAATTTTTTGGTTCATGACTTTCTGAATTTTAAAAATAAATGTGATGTTCCATGTTTGGTATATGTGATGGATTAATTACATCTACAAGGGAAAAGGTCTATTCACAAACAATTACTTTATTTATGTAAACTATATAACTACTAAAAGCATTCTTTATGACAAAACTATATGTTTTATTCCTTTTTATTCCCTTATCTGCTGCTGGTGCTTTTCACTTTTAAATTGCTTGTTTGGTGTATTGCAAATCAACCAGTTTAAAAAAAAAAAGGCAATTCCAGCAAAAACGGCCTAATAAAGGAAATACTTTTTCGGGTCCAGAAGATGTCATCTCCCAATATTCTTTCAACATTCCTGCCATGAGATGAGGTGTCTGTATGATAAAGTCACAAAATTCATGTTGTGTTATATGCAAATGATCTTGAAGTTAGAAAAATAATTGTGAGTTTTTTGAGTAGAAGATCCATGCCTGAAGATGTAACTAAAAATAAAAAATGTTTAAGTTTCTAGCAACTATAAGTGGTGAGTAACATTCAGCCATTTCGAAAAATGTCATTTTCAGTACTCCATTCTTTCATGCAAGTTCATTTGGTGATGCACCAAGAAACAAACCTGGGATCAACAAATAATCCATAATATTCAGCTTGTACTTCCTCTTTTTTCATGTTCTTTTATATATTAGAAATTCCTGACCAGCCTTTCTATATTTATCACCATTTAAATTCAGTTGTGACGGACAGTTACCATAATGTTGTCTCCTTCAGATTTAAACCTTTCTTTAATTTTTCTCAGACACCTTCTTTCTTTACACAAAGGATGTTTTCTGTATGCAATAATATACACCTGGAAAAAAGTTAAGCACCCCCAAATATTTTTCAGGATTGCTTATTGAAAATAAGTTTTAATTTTCATGATGTTGAGCAATGTTCATAATTTCAAACATAATTAAAAGGATGTGAGCGTTCAGGTGTGACATTTAAATCAGGCGCGTTTTTTTCCCCACGTGCAACTTGCTCCCTTCTTCACGTCCAATATGCTCTATTTTCTCGTGCATCAAATCCGTATTTAAGTC